>NW_019235321.1:678075-866988 GCF_002742605.1 Olea europaea var. sylvestris
TGCACAATTGGTGATTTTTATTTTAATAAAGCATTGTGTGATCTTGGTGTGAGTATTAATCTTATGCCTTTATCTATTTTCAGGAAACTAGGATTGGGAGAGCCTAAAGCAACTACAGTAACTCTACAGTTGGCTGATCGATCACTTACACATCCACGAGGGATTATCGAAGATGTATTGGTCAAAGTGGATAAACTTATATTCCCAGCGGACTTCTTAATTCTGGACATGGAAGAAGACAAGGACGTGCCTATCATATTGGGACGACCATTTTTGGCTACTGCAAGAGCGCTCATAGACGTACAACAAGGACAATTGACATTGCGGCTGGGGGAGGAGAAAGTCTCTTTCAATGTTTTCAAGGCAATGAAATATCCCCCGAGCCAGACACCTGTTGCCAGATTGGGGTGATTGACATAGGAATCTCCTACAATTTTGAGTTGAAGAAATCGCCAGACATTCAGGAGGTTGGTATGATGCACCCTCAATCTACTCTCACTGACTCAAAGGAGATCGAGATATGCATTGTGGAGTCTCAAACGGATGATGAGGAAAAATCACACCACTTGGAAAAGGACAGGGTTGAAGTGCGAAGGATAAATGCAATGCGGAACAAGACCATATTGAGCAAACTATGCAGGACCTCCCAAGACCATATTGAGTAAACTATGCAGGACCTCCCGAGCCATATTCAAAGTCCCGTAACACACCTGTGCCACAAGTCGAGCTATCGACTATAAAATAGCGCTGGTTGGGAGGCAACCCAACGTTTCTACCCTTTCATTTACTTCATTTTGCAATAGTTTAGGAATTTTTCAATTTTTTTTAGTTTTAGGTCATTGATCATACATCCTATCACATGGAGTCGAGGCATGGTCCACACGAGTCCCAATGCATTGAGCACGAGTCATAAGGTTGAAGTCCTATTTTAGTTAGTCATGGGTCAAATTGAACAAAATGCATATCTAGAGCTAAGTTTCGTTGGTGATTCACATTTTTTGTGATATGAACCCTATGTTGAGATATAAATTATGCATTCTGCACACCAACAATATACACATGCACCTTGTAGCAAGTTTGGGGAATTTGTCCACTACGTAGATTATTTCTTGCCTTAGCTGCATTTGTTTACATCATGTTGACTAACATACATACTTTGTACTTTTGTAGATGCTACCAAAAAAAAAAATAGCACAGCTCCACCACCAAGAGATAATGTAGCAAGACTCAGTTTTCCATCACCATCTCCATACAGATCAGGGAAGTATTGTTTACCCCTTTTGATATTTATCTTTTGAAATTGTCCTTAAAATTATGTCTTTAATCTTTCGTTAATCTTACATTGAGGACAATGTATTAACTAAGTTTGAGGGGTGATATAATTTTAAATCTTTCTACGTGTTCATCATTATCTGTGTTCCATTATTGCATAATGTGTGCTTGATGTGTGTAAAAAAAAATTGCAATTTTTTCAGTTTGTTTTAATTCCTTTCTTGCATGCTTGTGTGAGCTTGATAACCTTGCTAGCTATGATGTTATTATTGGACTGGTATAATTTACAAACTGTGGACATAGTGCTAAATAAATTGGCCAATACTTGTTGATGTAATACTTGACATTCTTTACGCACGCCATTCATGCTTTACATGTTAGGTTAGTGATTGGGGTTTTGAGTATAAAGTAGGAAAAGAATGATAACGCTCTATTAAATTAACCCGCAAACCACCTTAATACAGTTTGGTGATAATTGAGCTATTATAGAGGAGCATTGAGATGAGCGGGGGCTCTGTGCATGAATTTTATTGTGTGGATTGCCTAGACCAGTGGGATGAAGAGTAGGTGAAAATCTTAAATTGGGGGTTGGTTTTGGAAACTAAATGTCCAGAAAAACAACAAAGGGCATAAAATTAATATGCGAGAATAAGACACTTCTTTTCATGCCTTTATGACTCGAGCAAGTAAGCCTGTAAGGATATTTCAAAATCTGGTGCCCTAAGGTCAGCTGGTCTAGGAGTCACCGGCCTAAAGCTCGATACATGGGTCATAAAGAAAGCAAGAGGGAAAGAGGTTAATAAAAAGTCATCTGATCGAGCCTTTATAACTCGAGTGAATAAGCCTGTAAGGGTTTAAAAACCTGGTGCCCTAAAGCCAACTGGTTTGGGAGTCACCGGCCTAGAGCTCGTTACATGGGTTATATAGAAAGCAAATGAGAAGATGATGAAAAAAAAAGAATTTCAGAGAATTAGAAAAAAGTGAGAAAAACAAAATAGAGACAAAAACATGAAGAAAAGCCCTTTTGGACATTTGGTGGAAGAAACTATACCTTTGAGGCAAGGCAAGTAGCCTAGTTTAATCTTGAGTGTCGAAGCAATCAAAACTTAGGAGAGCCTTCACTTGTTGAAATGTAATCTTGTGATAGTGAGATTAAGCCAAACTACGAGAGGGTGAGAAATAGAGCTATGTAAACTCCAAATTTAAAACACAACCCCGGGATTATTGAGTGAAAAGAATAAGTTTGGGGGTTGTGTATCTCTCGAGCGAGTAAGGATATATTTGACCACTTGGGGTCGGGACTTAAACTCATCATGAACTTGATATGTTAGCGTGAATCCACACACACGTGTCAAGTATGCATTTAACAGGTAAAGGTTGATGTCATTTTACACTGATAAATTTTCATAAAATCAATTACTTAGTCCAATCCTGAGCCAAGGCAAGGTGTTAAGCCATGTTTGTTCAGAATTAAGCCACCATCTTGCTTGAGGACAAACAATAGTTCAAGTTTTGGGGGTTTGATAATTGTGTTTTTGTACACTTATTTAGATTACAAACACGACTTAAATACAAGCAAAATGATTGAATTCTGACTTAATCTCATTGAATTCATGCAATGTAGGTATTTCTATGGAAATAGTGGAATTCAGGAGAAGAGAGCCGAAAAAGGACTAAAATGGAGCAAAGTGATAGTTCAGGGACTAAGGATGAAAATATTCGAAAGTTGAACTAAAAGACAACTCGGGAATGCAAATATGCTAAGTATGAACTCGAAAGCAATACAAGATGATTGGAAGAAGAAGGAATTGCAAAGGGACTAAAATGAATTAAACTGAAAGTTCGGGGACCAAGTTGCAAATAATTCATAGATGAGACGGGAAATGGAATGAAGATTCAAGAGTGTTAGAGGTCAATCAGATGAGGAAAGGAGTCACGAGATGAAATAGGGTCGAAGTATTATCAAGTATCAACTTTCAGGCGAAAAAGCTATGCTCGTGATTTTTAGTATCTACTTCAGATCCATTTTTGACAGAATAAAGATCAGAATTTGAGGAATCCTATTTCTATCAAAAGTGTAGATCTTTGAGGTTTCTTCACAATTCACTTTGAATCACTTCAATCGGAGATCAGGAGAGAAAGTTATGACCAAAATAATAAAAGCTGTCCAGCGGAATGAATTGTATAACTATGCGGTCGCATAGTATAAATTCTATGCGGTCGCATAGAAGCCTCCCGAGAACTTTTTCTCAAATTTTTTTACTCTATGCGACAGCATAGAAATGTACTATACGGTCGGATAGGTATAATCTGGGGGCCGTTTTGCAGTTTCCTTATACGATTGAAACTCCTTTGGTAACCTAATTTCCACGCGATTTAAATACGAAAGAACGTCCAGAAGAAGGGGAGAACGTAATTGGAGGCACAAAAACACAATTTTGGAGGATTTGGAGAGGAAGAATAAGGCAAAAACAAGGCAATCCACTTCAAGATTCAAGATTTCACTTCAAGAATCAATTGGGTGATGTTCTTCCTTGGTTTTAATTGTTGTTTTTCTTTATTTCCAATTATGTTAGGCTAGATTTTCATGTGCTAGGAGATCGATGTACCATGTGATTTGAGTTTTATATTTCTAGTTTTGCAATTTGACATTAAAACATATTTCTTTTGTTTTGAATGATTTATATGCATTTATTGTTTCCGCAATTAAGGGCCCGTAATTGTGTGAGTTTGGGTGATTTATTCTTGCATTCGAGAGAATTGGAATAGATTCGACATAATATAAATTATCGTAGGGTCCGATAGGGGATAGAAATATACCGCTATGCCCTACGTGAATTTTTAAGTGTTCATAAAACTACATGCATTTTTACATATGCACTTGTCATAGAAATATAGGCCGGTGGTATGTAGAAATAGGTTTGATACATCTCGAGAGAGAGTATTGGATAGACTTAGGAACATTGATTCATCAACAATTGAATTATGTTGTCATATTGTGAAACTAGAGTTTAAAGTGATAATTGCATGGGAAATCGTGATCCTAGTGTGTTTAATTTCTATTGATTACAACAAACGTGCGTTCTCAACAATTGATTTCATTTTAAAGTTTTAAATTATTGTTTTGCTTATTAATTTCATTACAATCATAAAAGCTGCATAAGTCGGGTTTTCTTTCCAATTTTAGAGTTTTAATTAGGTCCATATTCATTTTGAGTAATTTGGTTTCGGTTAAGGTCGAATAAGTAAAATTGAACTAACCAATCTCTGTGGGACGATACTCGGACTCATTAAATCCACTTTATTACTTGTTAACGAACCGTACACTTGCGGTAATTTAAATCGAAAGAAAATATTTCGTGAACACCAAGCGTTCCTTGTACGCAAGCGCCTATTCTCTCACATGAATTCAAACTATAAAAATCCATCATACATTATGGTGAAGCTATTTGATCATTCATAATCATCGTGAGCTTTCCAAAATGGGGTTATGGGCCCAAAATGGACACAGTACGTGAAAGTTATGCCAATTTCTTCGAACGTCGACAATCTAAGCTTTCCATGTACGCAATCGCTTGTTCTTCTACATGAACTCAAACTGCCAAAATCCATCACACATTATGGTAAAGCTATAAGTTCATTCAGAATAGTCATGAGCTTTTCGAATTGTGGAGGGTTATAGGCCCAAAACGGACATCGTATGCGAAAGTTATGCCAATTTTTTTCGAATGTCAACAATCCAAGCATTCCATGTACCCAAGCGCCTATCCTTCCACACAAATTCAAACTACAAAAGTCCATCATACGTCATGGTGAAGCTATTCTATCATTCACAATCATCATGAGCTTTCCGAAATGGGGTTATGGGCTTATAATGGACACTGTACATGAAAGTTATGCCAATTTCTTCGAACGTCGAGAATTCAAGCGTTCCATGTATGCAAGTGCCTATTCTTCCACATGAATTTAAACTGTCAAAATTAGTCATACATCATGGCTAAGCTATGAATTCATTCAAAATCATTGTGATCTTTTCAAAATGGTCTTATGGGCCAAAAATGCACATCGTATGCGAAAGTTATGCCAATTTCTTCGAACGTCGACAATCCAAGTTTTCCATGTACGCAAGCTTCTGTTCTTCCACACGAATTCAAACTGCCATAATCCATCATACTTCATGGTGAAGCTATGAATTCATTCTAAATCATCGTGAGCTTTTCGAAATGGTGTTATGGGCCAAAAAGGGACACCGTATATGAAAGTTATGCCAATTTCTTCGAGCGTCGACAATCCAAGCGTTCCATGCATGCAAGCATCTGTTGTTCCACACGAATTCAAACTACTAAAATCCATCATACATCATGGAAGAGATTTAAGTTCATTCAAAATTATTGTGAGCTTACTGAAATGGGGTAATGGGCCCAAAATGGACACCGTATACGAAAGTTATGCCAATTTTTTCGAACGTCAACAATCCAAGCGTTCCATCTACACAAGCGCCTATTCTTCCACATGAATTCAAACAGTGATCATCTATCATACATCATGGTCAAGCTATGAGTTATTCTAAATCATCGTGAGTTTTTCGAAATGGGGTTATGGGCCAAAACGGACACCGTATGCGAAAGTTATGTCAATTCGAATGTTGACAATCCAAGCGTTCCATGTACGCAAGCGCCTGTTGTTCCACATGAATTCAAACTGCTAAAGTGTATCATCCATCATGATGAAACTATGAGTTCATTCAAAATCATCATGACCATTCCGAAATGGCATTATGAGCCAAAAATGGACACCATATACAAAAGTTATGCTAATTTCTTCGAATGTCGACAATCCAAGCGTTCCATGTATGCAAGTATATGTTGTTCCACACAAATTCAGACTGCTAAAATCCATCATACATCATGGCAAAGATGTGAGTTCATTTAGAATTATCATGAGCTTTTCAAAATGGGGTTATGGGCCCAAAATGGACACCGTATGCGAAAGTTATGCCAATTTCTTCAAATGTCGACAATCCAAGCATTCCATGTACGCAAGCGCCAGTTCTTCCACATGAATTCAAACTAGTAAAATCTATCACACATCATGGTAAAGCTATGAGTTCATTCTAAATCATCATGAGCTTTTTGAAATGGTGTTCTGGGCCCAAATCGGACACCGTATAAGAAATTTATGCCAATTTCTTCAAACGTCAACAATTCAAGCGTTCCATGTACGAAAGCGCCTATTCTTCCACCCGAATTCAAAATGCTAAAATTTATCATATGCCATGGTAAAGCTATGATGTCATTCAAAATCATAGTTACCATTCCGAAATGGTTTTGTTGTCCCAAAATGGACACCGTATGAGAAAATTATGCCAATTTCTTCGAACGTTGACAATCCAAGCATTTCATGTACGCAAGCGTCTATTGTTCCACACGAATTCAAACTACCAAAATCCATCATAGGTCATGGTGAAATTACAAGTTCATTCAAAATCATCATGAGCTTTCTGAAATGTAGAGGATTATGGGCCCAAAATGGACACCATATGCGAAAGTGATGCTAATTTCTTCAAACGTCCACAATCCAAGCGTTACATGTACGTAAGCGCCTATTCTTCCACACGAATTCAAACTGCCAAAATCAACCATACATCATGGGAAAGCTATGTGTTCATTTAAAATCATCGCGACCTCTCTGAAATAGGGTTATTGGCCTAAAACAGACACCGTAAGCGAAAGTTATGCCAATTTCTTCGAACGTCTACAATCCAAACGTTCAATGTACGCAAGTACCTGTTCTTCCACATGAATTCAAACTAGAAAAATCGATCATACATCATCGTGACACTTTTAGTTCATCCAGAATCCTCTTGAGCTTTCCAAAATGGTGTTATAGGCCCAAAACGGACGTCGTATGCGAAAGTTATGCCAATTTCTTCGAACATCGACAATCCAAGCATTCATTGTACGCAAGGGCCCATTCTTCCACATGAATTCAAACTGTCAA
This sequence comes from Olea europaea var. sylvestris, assembly GCF_002742605.1. NCBI lineage: Eukaryota > Viridiplantae > Streptophyta > Magnoliopsida > Lamiales > Oleaceae > Olea > Olea europaea. Next base: position 685,348 of record NW_019235321.1, read on the forward strand.
AATCCATCTTATGTCATGGCATAGCTGTGAGTTCATTCAGAATCGTCACAAGCTTTTTGAAATGTGGGGGGTTACGGGCCCAAAATGGACACCGTATGCGAAAGTTATGCCAATTTCTTCGAACGTCGACAATCCAAGCGTTCCGTGTACGCAAGCGCCTATTCTTCAACATGAATTTGAATAGAAAAAATCTATCAAACATCATGGTGAAGCCATGAGTTCATTCAAAATCATCGTGACCTTTCTGAAATGGTGTTATGGGCCTAAAATGGACACCATATCTGAAAGTTATGCCAATTTCTTAGAACGTCGATAATCCAAGCATTCTATGTACGCAATCGTCTGTTGTTCCACAAGAATTCAAACTATTAAAATCCATCAAACATCATGGAAAAGATGTGAATTCATTCAGAATCGTCATGAGCTATCTGAAATGGGGTTATAGGCCCAAAACGGACACCGTGTGTGAAAGTTATGTCAATTTCTTTGGACGTCGACAATCAAAGCGTTCCATGTACGCAAGCACCTGTTCTTCCACACAAATTCAAACGGCCAAAATCTATCATACATCATGGTGAAGCTATGAGTTCATTCTAAATCATTGTGACTTATTGAAATGGGGTTATTGGCCCAAAACGGACATCGTATGCGAAAGTTACCCCAATTTCTTCGAATGTCGACAATCCAAGCGTTCTATGTATGCAAGCCCCTGTTCTTCATCCCGAATTCAAACTGCTAAGATTCATCATACGTCATGGTGAAGCTATGAGTTCATTCAAAATCATCCTGACCATTTTGAAATGGTGTTATGGGCTCAAAACGAGCATTGTATGTGAAAGTTAAGCTAATTTCTTCGAACGTCAACTATCCAAGCGCTCCATGTACGCAAGCGTCCGTTGTTCCACACGAATTCAAACTACAGAAATCCAACATGCATCATGGCAAAGATGTGAGTTCATTCAGAATCATCGTGAGCTTTTCGAAATAGGGTTATAGGCCCTAAATGGGCACTGTATGCGAAAGTCATGCCAATTTCTTCGAGCATCGACAATCTAAGCGTTACATGTATGCAAGCGTCTGCTGTTCCACATGAATTCAAACTGCTAAATTCCATCATACATCATGGGAAAGATGTTAGTTCATTCAGAATTATTGTGAGCTTTCCAAAATGGGGTAATGGGCCCAAAATGGACACCGTATGCGAAAGTTATACAAATTTCTTCGAACAACGACAATCCAAGCGTTCCACGTACACAAGCTCCTATTCTTCCACATGAATTCAAACTGCCAACATCTATCATACGTCATGGTGAAGCTATGAATTCATTCTAAATCATCATGAGCTTTTCAAAATGGAGTTATGGGCCCAAATGGACACCGTATGCGAAAGTTATGCCAATTTCTTCGAATGTCGACAATCCAAGCGTTCCATGTACGCAAGGGCCTATTTTTCCACACGAATTCTGACTGCTATAATCTGTCATCCATCATGGTGAAACTATGAGTTTATTCAAAATCATCATGACCATTCCTAAATGGTGTTATGGGCCAAAAACGGACACCATATACGAAAGTTACGCCAATTTCTTCGAACGTCGACAATCCAAACGTTCCATGTATTCACGCATCTGTTGTTCCACTCGAATTCAAATTGCTAAAATCCATCATACATCAAGGCAAAGATGTGAGTTCATTCAAAATTATCGTGAGCTTTTCGAAATGGGGTTATGGGCCCAAAATGGACACCGTATACGAAAGTTATGCCAATTTCTTCGAACGTCGACAATCCAAGCGTTCCATGTACGTAAGTGCCTATTCTTCCACACAAATTCAAATTGGTAAAATCTATCATACGTTATGGTGAAGCTATGAGCTCATTATAAACCATCGTGAGCTTTTGAAAATGGTGTTCTGGGCCCAAATCGGACACCGTATAAGAAAGTTATGCCAATTTCAACGAACGTCGACAATCTAAGCGTTCCATGTACGCAAGTGCCTATTCTTCCACCCGAATTCAAACTACTAAAATTCATCATACATCATAGCGAAGCTATGTGTTCATTCAAAAATGGGGTTATGGGCCTAAAATGGACACCGGATACAAAAGTTATGCTTCGAACGTCGACAATCCAAGCGTTCAATGTACGCTAGCACCTGCTCTTCCACACGAATTCAAACTGGCAAAATCAATCATACATCATGGTGACACTTTGAGTTCATTCGAAATCCTCGTGAGCTTTTCAAAATGGGGTTATGGGCCAAAAAGGACCCCGTATGCAAAAGTTATGCTAATTTCTTCAAATTTCGTCAATCTAAGCGTTCCATGTACGCAAGCGCCAGTTCTTCCACGTGAATTCAAACTGCTAAAATCTATCATCCATCATGGTAAAACTATGAGTTCATTCAAAATCATCGTGACCATTCCCAAATGGTGTTATGGACCAAAAATAGACAACGTATATGAAAGTTATGCCAATTTCTTCGAACATCGACAATCCAAGCATTCCATGCTTGCAAGCATCTGTTGTTCCACACGAATTCAAACTGCTAAAATCCATCATACATCATGGGAAAGATGTGAGTTCATTCAGAATTATCGTGACCTTTCCGAAATGGGGTTATGGATCCAAAATGGACGTCGTATGCAAACGTTATGCTAATTTCTTTGAACGTCGACAATCCAAGCGTTCCATGTACGCAAGCTACTGTTCTTCCACACGAATTCAAACTGTTAAAATCTATCATATGCAATAGTGAAGCTATACGTTCATTCAAAATCATCTTGAGCTTTTCAAAATGGTGTTCAAGGCCCAAATTGAACACCGTATAAGAAAGTTATGCCAATTTCTTCAAATGTTGACAATCCAAGCGTTCCATGTACGTAAGTGCCTGTTCTTCCACCCAAATTCAAATTGCTAAAATTCATCATACATCATGGTGAAACTATAAGTTCATTCAAAATCATCATGACCTTTGTGAAATGGGGTTATGGGCCCAAAACGGACACCGTATGCAAAAGTTATCCCTATTTCTTTGAACGTAAAAAATCCAAGCGTTTCATGTACGCAAGCGTCTGTTGTTCCACACGAATTCAAACTACCAAAATCTATGATACGTCATGGTGAAGTTACGAGTTCAATCAGAATCGACATGAGATTTCTGAAATGTGGAGGATTATGGGCCCAAAATGGACACCATATGCGAAAGTTATGCCAATTTCTTCGAACTTGGACAATCCAAGTGTTCCATGTACGCAAGCGCCTATTCTTCTACATGAATGAAAACTGCCAAAATCAATTATACATCATGGTGAAGCTACGTTTTCATTCAAAAAATCGTGATCTCTTTGAAATGGGGTTACGGGCCCAAAATGGACACCATATACGAAAGTTATGCCAATTTCTTCGAACGTTGACAATCCAAGCGTTCCATGTACGTAAGCGCCTATTCTTCCACACGAGTTCAAACTGCCCAAATCAATCATACGTCATGCCAAAGCTATGTGTTCATTCCAAATCATCGTGACCTTTCTAAAATGGGGTTATGGGCCCAAAATGGACACCGTTTGCGAAAGTTATGCTTTGAACGTCGACAATCCAAGCGATCAATATACGTAAGCACCTGTTCTTCCACACGAATTCAAACTAGCAAAATCAATCATTCATCATGGTGACACTTTGAGTTCATCCAGAATCCTTGTGAGCTTTTTGAAATGGGGTTATGGGCCAAAACGGACACCGTATGCGAAAGTTATGCCAATTTCTTTTAAAATTTCGACACTCCAAGCGTTCCATGTACGCAAGTGCCAGTTCTTCCATGTGAATTCAAACTGCTAAAATCAATCATTCATCATGGTAAAACTATGAGTTCATTCATAATCATCTTGACCATTCCCAAATGGTGTTGTGGGCTAAAAACGGACACTGTATACGAAAGTTATACCAATTTCTTCGAACGTCAACAATCCAAGCATTCCATGCATGCAAGTGTCTATTGTTCCACACGAATTCAAACTGCTAAAATCCATCATACATCATGGCAAAGATGTGAGTTTATTTAGAATTATCGTGAGCTTTCCGAAATGGGGTTATGGACACCGTATGCGAAAGTTATGCCAATTTCTTCGAATGTCGATAATCCAATCGTTCCATGTATGCAAGCGACTGTTCTTCCACACGAATTCAAACTGCTAAAATCTATCATATGCAATAGTGAAGCTATGCATTCATTCAAAATCATCTTGAGCTTTTCAAAATGGTGTTCAAGGCCCAAATCGAACACCGTATAAGAAAGTTATGCTAATTTCTTCGAAAATCGATGATCCAAGCGTTCCATGTACGTAAGTGCCTGTTCTTCCACCCAAGTTCAAACTGCTAAAATTTATCATACATCATGGTGAAACTATAAGTTCATTCAAAATCATCTTGACCTTTATTAAATGGGGTTATGGGCCCAAAACAGACACCGTATGCGAAAGTTATGCCTATTTCTTTGAACGTCGAAAATCCAAGCGTTTCATGTACGCAAGCGTCTGTTGTTCCACACGAATTCAAACTGCCAAAATCCATCATATGTCATGGTGAAGTTACGAGATTAATTAGAATCGTCATGAGATTTATGAAACGTAGAGGATTATGGGCCCAAAAAGAACACCGTATGCGAAAGTTATGCCAATTTCTTCGATCGTCGACAATCCAAGCGTTCCATGTACGCAAGTGCCTATTCTTCCACACGATTTAAAACTGCCAAAATCAATTATACATCATGAGGAAGCTATGTATTCATTAAAAATGATTGTGACCTCTCTGAAATGGTGTTGCGGGCCCAAAATGGACACCCTATGCGAAAGTTATGCTAATTTCTTCGAACGTCGACAATCCAAGCATTCCATGTACGCAAGTGCCTATTCTTCCACACAAATTCAAACTGCCAAAATCAATCATACATCATGGCGAAGCTTTGTGTTCATTCAAAATCATTGTGACCTTTCTGAAATGGGGTTATGGGCCCAAAATGGACACTGTTTGCGAAAGTTATGCTTCGAACATCAACAATCCAAGCGATCAATGTACGCAAGCACCTGCTCTTCCACACGAATTCAAATTGGCGAAATCAATCATACTTCATGGTGACAGTTTGAGTTCATCTAGAATCCTCGTGAGCTTTTCGAAATGGGGTTATGGGCCAAAATGGATACCGTATGCTAAAGTTATGCCAATTTCTTCGAATATCGACAATCCAAGCGTTCCATGTACGCAAGCGCCTATTCTTCCACATGAATTCAAACTGCTAAAATCTGTCACCCATCATGGTGAAACTATTAGTTCATTCAAAATCATCGCGACCATTCCTAAATGGTGTTATGGGCCAGAAATGGACACCGTATACGAAAGTTATGCCAATTTCTTCGAGCGTCGACAATCTAAGCGTTCCACATGTGCAAGCATCTGTTGTTCCACAAGAATTCAAACTGCTAAAATCCATTATACATCGTTGCTAAGATGTGAGTTTATTGAGAATCATTGTGAGCTTTTTAAAATGGGGTTATGGGCTAAAAATGGACACCTTATGCGAAAGTTATGCCAATTTCTTCGAACGTCAACAATCCAAGCGTTCCATGTACGTAAGCGCCTCTTCTTCCACACGAATTCAAACTGCTAAAATCTATCATACGCTATGGTGAAGCTATGAGTTCATTCTAAATCATCTTTAGCTTTTCAAAATTGTGACCTGGACCCAAATCGAACACTGTATAAGACAATTATGCCAATTTCTTCGAATGTCGACAATCCAAGCATTCCATGTACGCAAGCACCTCTTCTTCCACGCGAATTCAAACTGCTAAAATCTATCATACGCCATGGTGAAGCTATGAGTTCATTCTAAATCATCTTGAGCTTTTCGAAATTGTGTTCTGGGCCCAAATCGAACACCGTATAAGAAAGTTAGGCCAATTTCTTTGAATGTCAACAATCCAATCGTTCCATGCATGCAAGCGCCTATTCTTCCACTCGAATTCAAACTGCTAAAATTCATCATACATCATGGTGAAACTATGAGTTCATTCAAAATCATCGTGACCTTTGTGAAATAGGGTTATGGGCCCAAAACAGACACCGTATGCAAAAGTTATGCCTATTTCTTCGAACGTCGAAAATCCAAACGTTTCATGTACGCAAGTGTCTGTTGTTCCACACGAATTCAAACTGCCAAAATCCATCATAAGTCATGGTGAAGTTACAAGTTCAATTAGAATCGTCATGAGATTTATGAAACGTAGAGGATTATGGGCCCAAAATGGACACCGTATGCGAAAGTTACGCCAATTTCTTCGATCGTCGACAATTTAAGCGTTCTATGTATGTAAGTCCTATTCTTCCACACGAATTAAAACTGCCAAAATCAATTATAAATCATGACGAAGCTATGTATTCATTCAAAATGATCGTGACCTCTCTAAAATGGTGTTGCGGTCCCAAAATGGACACCCTATGCGAAAGTTATGCTAATTTCTTCGAACGTCGACAATCCAAGCATTCCATGTATGCAAGTGCCATTCTTCAACACGAATTCAAACTGCCAAAATCAATCATACGTCATGGCAAAGCTATGTGTTCTTTCAAAATCATCGTGACCTTTCTCATATGGGGTTATGGGCCCAAAATGGACACTGTTTGCGAAAGTTATGCTCCGAACATCAACAATCCAAGCTATCAATGTACGCAAGCACCTGCTCTTTCACACGAATTCAAACTTGCAAAATCAATCATACGTGACGGTGACACTTTGAGTTCATCCAGAATCCTCGTGAGCTTTTCAAAATGGGGTTATGGGCCAAAACGGACACCGTATGCTAAAGTTATGCCAATTTCTTCGAATATCGACAATCCAAGCCTTCCATGTATGCAAGTGCCTATTCTTCCACACGAATTCAAACTGCTAAAATCTATCACCCATCATGGTGAAACTTTAGTTCATTCATCGTGACCATTCCTAAATGGTGTTATGGGCCAAAAAGGACACCGTATACGAAAGTTATGCCAATTTCTTCGAACATCGATAATCCAAGCGTTCCACATGTGCGAGCGTCTGTTGTTCCACAAGAATTCAAACTGCTAAAATCCATCATACATCATGGCTAAGATGTGAGTTTATTGGGAATTATTGTGAGCTTTCCGAAATGGGGTTATGGGCCCAAAATGGACACCTTATGCGAAAGTAATGCCAATTTCTTTGAACGTCGACAATCCAAGCGTTCCATGTACACAACCGCCTCTTCGTCCACACGAATTCAAACTGCTAAAATCTATCATACGCTATGGTGAAGCTATGAGTTCATTCTAAATCATCTTTAGCTTTTCGAAATTGTGATCTGGACCCAAATCGAACATCGTATAAGAAAGTTATGCCAATTTCTTTGAACGTCGACAATCCAAGCTTTCCATGTACGCAAGCGCCTCTTCTTCCACACGAATTCAAACTGCTAAAATCTATCATACGCCATGGTAAAGCTATGAGATCATTCTAAATCATCTTGAGCTTTTCGAAATTGTGTTCTGGGCCCAAATCGAACACCGTATAAGAAAGTTACACCAATTTCTTCGAATGTCGACAATCCAATCGTTCCATGTACTCAAGCGCCTATTCTTCCACTCGAATTCAAACTGCTAAAATTCATCATACATCATGGTGAAACTATGAGTTCATTAAAAATCATCGTGACCTTTGTGAAATGGGGTTATGGGCCCAAAACAGACACCGTATGCGAAAGTTATGCCTATTTCTTCGAACTTCGAAAATCCAAGCGTTTAATGTATGCAAGCGTCTGTTGTTCCACACGAATTCAAACTGCCAAAATCCATCATAAGTCATGGTGAAGTTACGAGTTCAATTAGAATCGTCATGAGATTTATGAAACGTAGAGGATTATGGGCCCAAAATGGACACCGTATGCGAAAGTTACGCCAATTTCTTCGATCGTCGACAATCCAAGGGTTCTATGTACGCAAGTCCTATTCTTCCACACAAATTAAAACTGCCAAAATCAATTATACATCATGACAAAGCTACGTATTCATTCAAAATGATCGTGACCTTTTTGAAATGGTGTTGCGGGCCAAAAAAGACACCCTATGCGAAAGTTATAACAATTTCTTCAAATGTCGCAATCCAAGCGTTCCATGTACGCAAGCGCCTATTCTCCCACACGAATTCAAACTACTGAAATCAATCATACATCATGGTGAAGCTATGTGTTCATTCAAAATCATCGTGACCTTTATGAAATGGGGTCATGGGCCAAAAATGGACACCGTATGCGAAAGTTATGCTTCGAACGTCGACAATCCAAGCGTTCAATGTACGCAAGCACCTATTCTTCCACATGAATTCAAACTGGTAAAATCAATCATACGTCATGATGACACTTTGAGTTCATCAAGAATCCTCGTGAGCTTTTTGAAATGGGGTTATGGGCTAAAACGGACATCGTATGCAAAAGTTATGCCAATTTCTTCGAATATCAACAATCTAAGTGTTCCATGTACGCAAGTGCCTGTTCTTACACACGAATTCAAACTGATAAAATCTATCATCCATCATGGTGAAACTATGAGTTCATTCAAAATCATTGTGACCATTCTGAAATGGTGTTATGGGCCAAAAAGGATACCGTATACGAAAGCTATGCCAATTTCTTCGAACGTCGACAGTCCAAACGCTCCTTATATGCAAGTGTCTATTGTTCCACATGAATTCAAACTGCTAAAATCCATCATTCATCATGGAAAAGATGTGAGTTCATTTAAAATTATCATGAGCTTTCTGAAATGGGATTATGGGCCCAAAATGGACACCGTATTCGAAAGTTATGCCAATTTCTTCGAATGTCAACAATCCAAGCGTTCTATGTACGTAAGTGCCTGTTCTTCCACATGAATTCAAATTGCTAAAATTTGTCATACATCATGGTGAGGCTATGAGCTCATTATAAACCATCGTGAGCTTTTCGAAATGGTGTTTTGGGCCCAAATCAGACACGATATAAGAAAGTTATGCCAATTTCATCAAACATTAACAATCCAAGCGTTCCATGTACACAAGCGCTTGTTCTTCCACCTAAATTCAAACTGCTAAAATTCATCATACATCATGGCGAAGCTATGTATTCATTCAAAATCATCGTGACCTTTGTGACATGGGGTTATGGGCCCAAAACGAATACCGTATGCGAAAGTTATGTAATTTCTTTGAACGTCAACAATCCAAGCCTTCAATGTACGCAAGGGCCTATTCTTCCACACAAATAAAACTGTTAAAATCCCTCTTATGTCATGGCATAGCTATGAGTTCATTCAGAATCATCGCAAGCTTTCTGAAATGTGGGGGGTTATGGGCCCAAAACGGACACCGTAGGCGAAAGTTATTCCAATTTCTTCGAATGTCAACAATACAAGCGTTCCATGTTCGCAAGCGCTATTCTTCCACACGAATTCAAACTGCTAAAATCTATCATACATCCTGGTGAAGCTATGAGTCCATTTAGAGTCGCCGTGAGCTATCCGAAATGGGGTTATAGGCCCAAAACGGACACGTGTATGAAAGTTATGTCAATTTCTTCGAATGTTGACAGTCTAACCGTTCTATGTACGCAAGCACATGTTCTTCCACACGAATTCAAACTACCAAAATCTATCATACGTTGTGGTGAAGCTATGAGTTCATTCTAAATCATCCTGAACTTTTTGAAATGGGGTTATGGGCCCAAAACGGACACCGTATATGAAAGTTATCCAAATTTCTTCGAACTTCGACAATCAAAGCATTCCATGTATGCAAGCTGCTACAACTTTAAGGTTGCAAACCCAAGTGCAGGTTGTCGCAAGTAGTAAATCTCGAAAGTCTAAGGTCAAACCACAGGGAATTGGAAGGAAAATGAACTAGTCTATGAGTAGTGACCGGTTGGTGAAAATACGATTGAGACGAACACTAGAGCGTCGGGGATTCACTTCGGATAAATGAGTAGAAATTGCCCTTGATCTTTAATTTAACTCATATGAAAATCAACTAAGGAGTCATCTCATATGGAAGATAAAACATTAACCACAAATATACTAAAAGATAGATCTTGATAATTGTTTGAGAAAATATGTCAAAATAAGTTGTTGGTATGTAGAGATTATCTAAGCATTTGTTGTGCCAAAATTGTCAACAATAAATCAAAGTCTTTAACAAACCAAAACCATTTGTAGAACATATACTTCAACCAAGAAGATGAACATTGAAGAACAAAATGAAAGATCAAAGGCAATACTAAACATTCATCAAAGTTTCACCCTTAGCTCTAGCTAAATGTTTAGAAATACATAGTGAAATGTTACAAAGAAAAATTAAGGAAACTAGAATATGATGGAGAGAATTTGATGCTCCCAAAATCGTGGCCAAGGTCCCCTTTTATAGGCAAAGGAACATCCAAAATTCAAGTAGGCAATGCAACTTGTTTCTGTCCAGCTTCAAGACAGCTGGAACATGCAACTTGATGCCAATTTTCAGATACATTGTGCAGCGAATTTGGACTTATAATCAACAGATAAATTATTTATACTTGAGTTAGCTTTCCATTGGTTCAAATATCAGGTTCATTGGATCTATATAACTCCAGATATGACAAAAACAATAAGTGCTGCTTCACAGGTAAAGCTGTATCCGGCAGGTAACAAGCTGGACTTTGCATGGTAATTTTGGCTGATTTTTGATACGAATTTGACTTCTTCCAAAACATGAAAGTCGTAGAAACGTGCCTTATCTTTCCAACCCAACTTGAATCACCTCGATCCAATGTCTGCAACTCAAGTTATGATTATTTTACTGACAGCTGCTTCTTGCTTGAGGCAGTCACTATTTTTGACTTTTTAACATTATTTTCCTCCACTTGCTCCACTTGTTCTAAATTGGAAATACAGGTGAAATACATCCAATATATACTCTTTCAAATGTATAATACTCATGCCGACATGTATGTAAATACGTATTTCAATTAATTGCATTTTTAACCATGTATTTATGGAAATTGAATTTACGACAAGAGAATTGAAATTAGAGACTAACATTAGTGTTTTAAACAAAGTGAATGTAAAATGCCTTGTAAATGATATATCTTTGAAGCACTTTTAGACACTAATCACAAGCACCTGTTCTTCAACCCGAATTTAAACTATTAAATTCATCATACGTCGCAGCAAAGCTTTGAGTTCATTCAAAATCTTCCTGACCATTCCAAAATGGTGTTATGGGCTCAAAACGAGCACCGTATGTGAAAGTTAAGCCAATTTCTTCAAACGCCGACAATCCAAGCATTCCATGTATGCAGGCGTCTGCGGTTCCACACGAATTCAAACTGCAAAAATCTATCATCCATCATGGTGAAACTATGTGTTCATTCAAAATCATTGGGACCATTCCTAAATGGTGTTATGGGCCAAAAATGGATACCGTATACGAAAGTTATGCCAATTTCTTTGAACGTCGACAATCCATGCATTCCATGTATGCAAGCATCTATTGTTCCACACGAATTGAAACTGCTAAAATCAATCATACATCATGGTAAAGTTGTGAGTTCATTCAGAATTATCGTGAGCTTTCCAAAATGGGGTTATGGACCCTAAAAGGACGCCGTATACGAAAGTTATGCCAATTTCTTTGAACATCGACAATCCATGCGTTCCATGTACACAAGCGCCTATTCTTCCACACGAATTCAAACTGCTAAAATCTATCATATGCCATGGTAAAGCTATGAGTTCATTCTAAATCATCTTGAGCTTTTTGAAATGGTGTTCTGGGCCCAAATCGAACACCGTATAAGACAGTTATGCCAATTTCTTCGAACGTCGACAATCCAAGCATTCCATGTACGCAAGCGCCTATTCTTCCACCCGAATTCAAACTGCTAAAATTCATCATGCATCATGGTGAAGTATGAGTTCATTCAAAATAATTGTGACCTTTGTGAAATGGGGTTATGGGCCCAAAACGGACACTGTATGTGAAAATTATGCCAATTTCTTCGAACATCAACAATCCAAGCGTTCCATTTCGTAAGCGCTGTTCTTTCACACAAACTCAAACTGCTAAAATCTATCATACTTCGTGGTAAAGCTATGAGTTCATTCGTAGCCATCATGAGCTATCCGAAATGGGGTTATAGGCCTAAAATAGACACAGTGTATGAAAGTTATGTCAATTTCTTCGGACGTCGACAATCCAAGCGTTCCATGTATGCAAGCACCTGTCTTTCCACACGAATTCAAACTACCAAAATCTATCATACATCATGGAGAAGCTATGAGTTCATTCTAAATCATTGTGAGTTTTTTGAAATGGGGTTATGGGCCAAAACGGACGCCGTATATGAAAGTTATCCCAATTTCTTCGAACTTCAACAATCCAAGCGTTCCATGTATGAAAGCACCTATTCTTCCACCCGAATTTAAACGGTTAAAATTCATCATACGTCATGGCAAAGCTTTGAGTTCATTCAAAATCATCATGACCATTTTGAAATGGTGTTATTGGATCAAAACGAGCACCATATGTGAAAGTTACGCCAATTTCTTCCAATGTCGACAATTCAAGCGTTCCATGTATGCAAGCGTCTGTCGTTTCACACGAATTTAAACTGCAAAAATTCATCATGCATCATGGAAAAGATGTGAGTTCATTCAGAATCATCGTAAGCTTTCCAAAATGGGGTTGTAGGCCCGAAATGGACACTGTATACGAAAGTTATGCCAGTTTCTTCGAGCGTCGACTATCCAAGCATTCCATTTATGCAAGCGTCTATTGTTCCACATGAACTCAAATTGCTAAAATATATCATACATCATGGTGAGGCTATGAGCTCATTATAAACCATCGTGAGCTTTTCGAAATGGTGTTCTGGGCCCAAATCAGACATGGTATAAGAAAGTTTTGCCAATTTCATCGAACATCGACAATCCAAGCGTTCCATGTACGCAAGCGCCTGTTCTTCCATCCAAATTCAAACTGCTAAAATTCATCATACATCATGGTGAAGCTATGTTTTCATTCAAAATCATCGTGACCTTTGTGAAATGGGGTTATAGGCCCAAAACGGATACCGTATACGAAAGTTATACAATTTCTTTGAACGTCGACAATCCAAGCGTTCAATGTATGCAAGGGCCTATTCTTCAACACGAATAAAACTGTCAAAATCCCTCTTATGTCATGGCATAGATATGAGTTCATTCAGAATTGTCGCAAGCTTTCTGAAATGTGGGGGTTATGGGCCCAAAACGGACACCGTATGCGAAAGTTATGCTGATTTCTTCGAACGTCAACAATCCAAGCATTCCATGTTCGCAAGTGCTGTTCTTCCACACGAATTCAAACTGCTAAAATCTATCATACATCCTGGTAAAGCTATGAGTTCATTCAGAGTCATCATGAGCTATCCGAAATGGGGTTATAGGCCCAAAATGGACAAGTGTACGAAAGTTATGTCAATTTCTTCGGACGTCGACAATCCAACGGTTATATGTACGCAAGCACTTGTTCTTCCACACGAATTCAAACTACTAAAATCTATCATACTTCATGGTGAAGCTATGAGTTCATTCTAAATCATCCTGAGCTTTTCGAAATGGGGTTATGGGCCCAAAACGGACACCGTATATGAAAGTTATCCAAATTTCTTTGAACTTTGACAATCCAAGCATTCCATGTATGCAAGCGCCTATTCTTCCACCCGAATTTAAACTGTTAAATTCATCATACATCACGACGAAGATTGAGTTCATTCAAAATCTTCCTGACCATTTCGAAATGGTGTTATGGGCTCAAAACGAGCACCGTATGCGAAAGTTATGCCAATTTCTTCGAACGCCAACAATCCAAGTGTTCCATGTATGCAAGCATCTGTCGTTCCACATGAATTCAAACTGAAAAAATTCATCATGCATCATGGCGAAGATGTGAGTTCATTTAGAATCATCGTAAGCTTTTCGTAATGGGGTTATGGACCCAAAATGGACACCGTATGCAAAAGTTATGCCGATTTCTTCGAGCGTCGACAATCCAAGCATTCCATGTATACAAGCGTCTATTGTTGTACATGAATTCAAACTGGTAAAATCCATCATACATCATGGACATAATGTGAGTTCATTCAAAATTATTATGAGCTTTCCAAAATGGGGTAATGGGCCCAAAACGGATACCGTATACGAAAGTTAAGCCAATTTCTTCGAAAGTCGACAATCCAAGCATTCCATCTGCGCAAGTGCCTATTCTTCCACACGAATTCAAATTGCTAACATCTATCATACATTATGGTGAAGCTATGAGTTCATTCTAAATCATCGTGAGCTTTTCGAAATGGGGTAATGGGGCTAAATCGAACACCGTATAAGAGAGTTATGTCAATTTCTTCAAACGTCGACAATCCAAGCGTTCCATGTATTCAAGCATCTATTGTTCCACACAAATTCAAGCTACTAAAATCCATCATACATCATGGCAAAAATGTGAGTTCATTCAGAATTATCATGAGCTTATGGTGTAATACTCCGAATTTTTGTGCTCATTTAATTTTTAGAATAGCAATTTAACTTTTCAAAATTTAGTATGACCAAAAAATTATATATGGTTGCCAAATTTTGCATTGGTTGATTTATTAAAAGTTTTTCCAAATAATTTGTTAATTAGGGGTTTGGGATAAATGTCCATTTTACACCTAATTACTAAAGTTAAACGTTGTTTCTCCAACTTGGCCGAAAATTGATGAAACATATATGCATGAGGTGTTTTAACTTAAGCATGTGGTGGCTAAGGCATGTATGAGGTGTTTTAACTTAAGCATGTGGTGGCTAAGGCATGCATGAGGTGTTTTAACTTAAGCATGTGGTGGCTAAAGTCATGCATAGGTGTTTAATTGAAGTTAAGGTTTTCTTGCATGCTGCCCATGTGTAGAATTTGTTGAAGAGTTACCCAAAATTTATCATTTTACACACCTATAAATAGATGTGTTGCTGCCCTTTATTTCCCTTGCATGAAAAACAACTTAACACTTGTTTATAAGAGGGCAAAAAATGTGAGGGAAGAAGAGGACCAGCCTAGCATTTTTCAATTCATTTTCAACCAAGATTTCTTCAAGTTTTATTGTAAGATACTTTCTATGCTTAAGTGGTATGATTTCATGGTAATGTTTATACTTAAGCTATGCATGAAAAACCATAATATGAATGTGGTGGACAAGTCCACAAAGTTAGATATCTATTTATGCCTTAGGACAAGTCCGAAGGGCGCGGGCAAGCCAGAATGTGCAAGTATGTGTTTGATTGCATTCTTTTGTGTAGTATTAACATGTTAAAATCCAAGCATAGTATCTTACTGAGTATTCTTTATACTCATAGTGTTCTATACTAAATTCTCAGATTCATAATTATGGAGTTAGTGGAAGTCAGTCGGCATAATCGATGATGGGTTAAGGACAAGGTTGTTTTGCATCGAAGTTTTGTTTTTGCATGTTTTGTTCGACTGCTTTCCATATGTTTTCGTATGGTATTGTATAAAAACGTGTATGAGACATGATGTAATATGGTACCGGAAGTAAATTAAACAATTATATCTTCTATGTTGTGTTAATAGACCTTTTTTTTAGAAAAGCTTCTCCTTGCAAGTGACAAAAGGCAGAAACGGGACAGTTTTTGGGTCAACTTCAACACGTTATTTTTTACTCCATAAACGTCCATTTGAGACTCTGAAAATATTACTGCATTTCTAATTGAGCTTGAATCACTCAGTTTGGATATCTGTAGCCTGAGGTATGAATTTTTAAACGTTGAAGGGTCAAATCTGAAATTTCTGTGCAATACCTCACTGTTTTCAGTAAAATGCCCATATTATATGATCTTGGAAATTTTTTATATTTTAACCTAGAAAACTACTTGAAAATATCTTTCTAATGTCGTGAATTTCATAGAAAACGGAGTTGGGATGAATTTTATAAAAATAGTCGAACTTGCTGCCACAACTAACTGTGGCAGTGCAGAGTCCGTATATGTGAAGTATAATTTCTTGTCGACATGCGCTTCTACGGGCCATTAAAAATTTATTAGAGACATTTTACCAAATTGAAAATAAGTTTCTAACATGTAATACTCCTATTTAAGAGTATTTACGTGTACCAAAGGCAGAAGCTATTATGTTTTGTACGTGACACTCGAAACTTAAGTTCGAGGAGTCACATATGGGCCCAAAATGGACACCGTATGCGAAAGTTATGTCAATTTCTTCGAATATCGACAATCCAAGTGTTCCATGTATGCAAGCTCCTGTTCTTCCACATGAATTCAAACTGCTAAAATCTATCATACGTCAGGGTAAAGCAACGAGTTCATTCAAAATCATCGTGACCTTTCTGAAATGTTGTTATAGGCCTAAAACGGACAAGGTATCCGAAAGTTATGCCAATTTCTTAGAACGTCGATAATCCAAGCGTTCTATGTACTTAAGCATCTGTTGTTCCACAAGAATTAAAGATATTGAAATCAATCATACATCATGGCAAAAATGTGAGTTCATACATAATCGTCATGAGCTATCCGAAATGGGGTTATAGCCCAAAACGAACACTGTGTGCAAAAGTTATGTCAATTTCTTCCAACGTCGACAATCCAAGCATTCCATGTAGGCAAGCGCCTGTTCCTCCACCCGAATTTACATTGCTCAGTTCATCATACGCCATGGTGAAGCTATGAGTTCATTCAAAATCATCTTGACCATTTCCAAAATGGTGTTATGGGCTCAAAACCAGCACTGTATGCAAAAGTTATGCCAATTTCTTTGAGCGTCGACAATTCAAGCGTCCATGTATGCGAGCTTCTGTTGTTCCACACGAATTCAAACTATAAAAATCCAACATACATCATGGAAAAGATGTGAGTTCATTCATAATTATTGTGAGCTTTCCGAAATGGGATAATGGGCCCAAAACGGACATCGTATGCGAAAGTTATGCCAATTTCTTCGAACGTCGACAATCCAAGTGTTCCAGGTATGCAAGCACCTGTTCTTCCACACGAATTCAAACTACTAAAATCTATCATCCATCATGGTGAAATTATGTGTTCATTCAAAATCATTGGGACCATTCCTAAATGGTGTTATGGGCCAAAAATGGATATCGTATACAAAAGTTATGCCAATTTCTTCGAACGTCGACAATCCAAGTGTTCCATGTATGCAAGCATCTGTTGTTCCAGATGAATTCAAACTGCTAAAATCCATCATACATCATGGTAAAGTTGTGAGTTCATTCAGAATTATTGTGAGCTTTCCAAAATGGAGTTATGGGCCCTAAATGGACACCGTATGCGAAAGTTATGCCAATTTCTTTGAATGTCGACAATCCATGCGTTCCACGTACGCAAGCGCCTATTCTTCCATACGAATTCAAACTGCTAAAATCTATCATACACCATGGTAAAGCTATGAGTTCATTCTAAATCATCTTGAGATTTTTTAAATGGTGTTCTGGGCCCAAATCGAACACCGTACAAGAAAGTTATGCCAATTTCTTCGAACGTTGACGATCCAAGCGTTCCTTGTACGCAAGCGCCTGTTCTTCCACCCGAATTCAAACTGCTAAAATTCATCATACATCATGGTGAAGTATGAGTTCATTCAAAATAATCGTGAACTTTGTGAAATGGGGTTATGGGCCCAAAACGGACACTGTATGCAAAAGTTATGCCAATTTCTTCGAACGTCGACAATCCAAGCGTTTTATGTACACAAGCGTCTGTTGTTCCACACGAATTCAAAATGCCAAAATCCATCATACGTCATGGGAAATTTATGAGTTCATTTAGAATCATCATGAGCTTTCTGAAACATGGAGGATTATGGCCCTAAAATGGACACCGTATGCGAAAGTTATGCCAATTTCTTCGAACGTCGACAATCCAAGAGTTCAATGTACGCAAGCACCTGTTCTTCCACTCAAATTCAAACTGCCAAAATTAATCATACGTCATGGTGAAACTTTGAGTTCATCCAATATCCTCGTGACCTTTCTGGAATGGGGTTATGGGCCCAAAACGGACTTCGTATGCAAAAGTTATGCCAATTTCTTCGAAGTCGACAATCCAAGCGTTCCATGAACACAAGTGCCTATTCTTCCACACAAATTCAAACTGCCAAAATCCCTCAAATGTCATGGCATAGCTATGATTTCATTCAGAATCAGTGCAAGCTTTCTGAAATGTGGGGAGATATGGGCCCAAAACGGACACCGTATGCGAAAGTTATGCCAATTTCTTCGAACGTCAACAATCCAAGCGTTCCATTTCGCAAGCGCTGTACTTTCACATGAATTCAAACTGCTAAAATCTATCGTACTTCATGGTGAAGCTATGAGTTCATTTAAAGCCATCATGAGCTATCCGAAATGGGGTTATAGGCCCAAAATGGACACAGTGTACGAAAGTTTTGTCAATTTCTTTGGACGTCAACAATCCAAGCGTTCCATGTATGCAAGCACCTATCTTTCGAAACGAATTCAAACTGCCAAAATCTATCATACATCATGGAAAAGCTATGAGTTCATTCTAAATCATCGTGAGTTTTTTGAAATGGGGTTATGGGCCAAAACGGACACCGTATATGAAAGTTATCCCAATTTCTTCGAACTTCAACAATCCAAGCGTTCCATGTATGCAAGGGCCTATTCTTCCACCCGAATTTAAATGGTTAAAATTCATCATACGCCATGGAGAAGCTTTAAGTTCATTCAAAATCATCCTGACCATTCTGAAATGGTGTTATGGGATCAAAACAAGCACCGTATGTGAAAGTTATGCCAATTTCTTTGAACGCGGACAATCCAAGCGTTCCATGTATGTAAGCATCTGTTTTTCCACACAAATTTAAACTGCAAAAATTCATCATGCATCACAGAAAAGATGTGAGTTCATTCAGGATCATCGTAAGCTTTCAAAAATGGGGTTGTAGGCCCGAAATGGACACTGTATGCGAAAGTTATGCCAATTTCTTTGAGCGTCGACTCTCCAAGCATTCCATTTATGCAAGCGTCTATTGTTCCACACGATCTAAAATTGCTAAAACCATCATACATTATGGAAATAATGTGAGTTCATTCAAAATTATTGTGAGCTTTCCGAAATGGGGTAATGGGCCCAAAACGGACACCGTATGCGAAAGTTAAGCCAATTTCTTCGAACATCGACAATCCAAGCGTTCCATCCACGCAAGCGCTTGTTCTTCCACATGAATGTAAATTGCCAACATCTATCATATGTCATGGTGAAGTTATGAGTACATTCTAAATCGTCGTGAGCTTTTCGAAATGGGAGAATGGGGCCAAATCGGACATCGTAAAAGAAAGTTATGCCAATTTCTTCGTACGTCGACAATCCAAGCGTTCCACGTGTTCAAGCATCTGTTGTTCCACACGAATTCAAACTACCAAAATCCATTATACATCATGGAAAAAATATGAGTTAATTTAAAATTATCGTGACCTTATGGGCCCAAAATGGACACTGTATGCGAAAGTTTTGCCAATTTCTCCGAACGTCGACAATCCAAGTGTTCCATGTACGCAAGCTCCTGTTCTTCCACACGAATTCAAACTTCAAAAATCTATCATACATCAGGGTGAAGCAATCAGTTCATTCTAAATCATTGTGAGCTTTTTGAAATGGTGTTCTGGGCCCAAATCGAACACCGTATAAGAAAGTTATGCCGATTTCTTCGAACTTCGACAATCCAAGCATTCCATGTACGCAAGCGCCAGTTCTTCTACCCGAATTCAAACTGGTAAAATTCATCATACATCATGGTGAAGCTATGAGCTCATTTAAAATCATAGTAACCATTTCGAAATGGTTTTATGGGCCCAAAATGGACACCGTATGTGAAAGTTATGCCGATTTCTTTGAACGTCGACAATCCAGGCATTTCATGTACACAGGCGTCTGTTGTTCCACACGAATTCAAACTGCCAAAATCCATCATATGTCATGATGAATTTAAGAGTTCATTCAGAATCTTCGTGAGCTTTCTAAAATGTGGTGGACTATGGGCCCAAAATGGACACCATATGCGAAAGTTATGCCAATTCCTTCGAACGTCGACAATCCAAGCGTTCCATGTACGGAAGCACCAATTCTTCCACACGAATTCAAATTGTCAAAATCAATCATATATCATGGCAAAGCTATATGTTCATTCAAAATCATTGTGACCTTTCTGAAATGGGGTTATGGGCCAAAAATGGACACCATACGTGAAAGTTATGCCAATTTCTTCGAACGTCGACAATCCAAGAGTTCAACGTATGCAAACACCTGTTCTTCCACTCAAATTCAAACTGGAAAAATTAATCGTACATCATGGTGACACTTTGAGTTCATCCAATATCCTCATGAACTTTCTAAAATGGGTTTATGGGCCCAAAATGGACATCGTATATGAAAGTTATGCCAATTTCTTCGAAGTCGACAATCTAAGTGTTCCATGTACGCGAGCGCCTATTCTTCCACACAAATTCAAACTGCCTAAATCCCTTAAATGTCATAGTATAGCTATGAGTTCATTTAGAATCATCACAAGCTTTCTGAAATGTGGGGGGTTATGGGCCCAAAACGGACACCGTATGCGAAAGTTATGCCAATTTCTTCGAACGTCAACAATCCAAGCGTTCCATTTCGCAAGCGCTGTTCTTTCACACGAATTCAAATTGCTAGAATCTATCATACTTCATGGTGAAGCTATGAGTTCATTTAGAGCCATCATGAGCTATTCAAAATGGGGTTATAGGCCCAAAATGGACACAGTGTACGAAAGTTATGTCAATTTCTTCGGATGTCGACAATCTAAGCATTCCATGTATACAAGCACCAGTCTTTCCGCACGAATTCAAACTGCCAAAATCTATCATACGTCATGGAGAAGCTATGAGTTCATTCTAAATCATTGTGAACTTTCTAAAATGGGGTTATGGTCCAAAACGGACACCGTATATGAAAGTTATCCCAATTTCTTCGAACTTCAACAATCCAAGCGTTCCATGTATACAAGCGCCTGTTCTTCCACCCAAATTTAAATGGTTAAAATTCATCATACGTCATGGCGAAGCTTTTAGTTCATTCAAAATCATCCCGACCATTCTAAAATGGTGTTATGGGATCAAAACGAGCAACGTATACGAAAGTTATGTCAATTTCTTCGAACGCCGACAATCCAAGCATTCCATGTATGCAAGCGTCTGTTATTCCACACGAATTCAAAGTGTAAAAATTCATCATGCATCATGGAAAAGATGTGAGTTCATTCAGAATCATCATAAGCTTTCCAAAATGGGGTTATAGGCCTAAAATGGACACCGTATGCGAAAGTTATGCCAGTTTCTTCAAGCGTCTACTATCCAAGCGTTCCATGTATGTAAGTATCTATTGTTCCACGCGAATTCAAACTAATAAAATCCATCATACATCATGGAAATAATGTGAGTTCATTCAGAATTATTGTGATCTTTCCCAAATGGGGTAATGGGCCGAAAACGGACACCGTATACGAAAGTTAAGCTAATTTCTTCGTACGTCGACAATCCAAGGGTTCCATCTACGCTAACGCCTATTCTTCCACATGAATTCAAATTGTCAACTTCTATCATATGTCATGGTGAAGCTATGAGTTCATTCTAAATTGTCGTGAGCTTTTCGAAATGGGAGAATGGGGCCAAATCGGACATCGTATAAGAGAGTTATGTCAATTTCTTCGAACGTTGACAATCCAAATGTTCCACGTGTTCAAGCATCTGTTGTTCCACAGAAATTCAAACTGCTAAAATCCATTTTACGTCATGGAAAAAATGTGAGTTAATTCAGAACTATCGTGAGCTTATGGGCCCAAAATGAACGCTGTATGCGAAAGTTATGCCAATTTCTTCAAACGTCGACAATCCAAGTGTTCCATGTACGCAAGCTCCTGTCCTTCCACACGAATTCAAACTTCTAAAATCTATCATACAATCAGGATGAAGCAATGAGTTCATTCTAAATCATCGTGAGTTTTTTGAAATGGTGTTCTGGGCCCAAATCTGACACCGTATAAGAAAGTTATGCCGATTTCTTCGAACTTCGACAATCCAAGCATTGCATGTACGTAAGCGCCTTTTCTTCCACCCGAATTCAAATTGCTAAATCTCATCATACATCATGGTGAAGCTATGAGTTCATTTAAAATCTTAGTAACCATTTCGAAATGGTTTTATGGGCCCAAAATAGACACCGTATGTGAAAGTTATACCAATTTCTTCGAACGTCGACAATCCAAGCATTTCATGTACATAAGCAATTGTTGTTCCACACAAATTCAAACTGCCAAAATCCATCATACGTAATGATGAATTTAAGAGTTCATTCAGAATCTTCATGAGCATTCTAAAATGTGGAGGACTATTGGCCCAAATGGACACTATATGCGAAAGATATGCCAATTTCTTTGAACGTTGACAATCCAAGTGTTCCATGTACGCAAGCACCTATTCTTCCACACGAATTCAAACTGTCAAAATCAATCATATATCATGGCAAAGCTATATGTTCATTCAAAATCATGGTGACCTTTCTGAAATGGGGTTATGGGCCTAAAATGGACACCGTATGCAAAAGTTATGCCAATTTCTTCGAACGTCGACAATCCAAGCGTTCAATGTATGCAAGCATTATCCAAGCGTTCAATGTATACAAGCACTATTCTTCCACATAAATTCAAACTAGCAAAATCAATCGTACATCATGGTGACACTTTGAGTTCATCCAAAATCCTCATGAACTTTCTGAAATGGGTTTATGGGCCCGAAATGGACATCGTATACGAAAGTTATGCCAATTTCTTTGAAGTCAACAATCCAAGCGTTCCATGTACGCAAGCGCCTATTCTTCCACACAAATTCAAACTGCCAAAATCCCTCAAATGTCATGGTATAGCTATGAGTTCATTCAGAATCATCGTAAGCTTTCTGAAATGTGGGGGGTTATGGGCCCAAAACGGACACCGTATGCGAAAGTTATGCCAATTTCTTTGAACGTCAACAATCCAAGCATTCCATTTCGCAAGCGCTGTTCTTTCACACGAATTCAGACTGCTAAAATCTATCATACTTCATGGTGAAGCAATGAGTTCATTTAGAACCATCATGAGCTATTTGAAATGCGGTTATAGGCCCAAAATGGACACGGTGTACAAAAGTTATGTCAATTTCTTCAGACGTCGACAATCCAAGCATTCCATGTATGCAAGCACCTGTCTTTCCACACGAATTCAAACTGCCAAAGTCTATCATACATCATGGAGAAGCTATGAGTTCATTCTAAATCATTGTGAGCTTTTTGAAATGGGTTTATGGGCCATAACGGACACCGTATATGAAAGTTATCCCAATTTCTTCGAACTTCAACTATCCAAGCATTCCATGTATTCAAGCGCCTGTTCTTCCACCTAAATTTAAACGGTTAAAATTTATCATACATCATGGCGAAGCTTTGAGTACATTCAAAATCATCCTGACCATTCTAAAATGGTGTTATGGGATTAAAACTGGGACGTTTGCGAAAGTTATGCCAATTTCATCGAACGCCGATAATCCAAGCATTCCATGTATGCAAGCGTTTGTTGTTCCACAAGAATTCAAACTACAAAAATTCATCATGCATCATGGAAAAGATGTGAGTTCATTCAGAATCATCGTAAGCTTTCCAAAATGGGGTTGTAAGCCAGAAATGGACACCGTATGCGAAAGTTATGCCAATTTCGTCGAGCGTCGACTATCCAAGCATTCCATGTATGCAACATCTATTGTTTCACATGAATTCAAACTGCTAAAATCCATCATACATCTTGGAAATAATGTGAGTTCATTCAAAATTATTGTGAGCTTTCCGAAATGGGGTAATTGGCCCAAAACGAACACCGTATGCGAAAGTTAAGCCAATTTCTTCGAACATCGACAATCCAAGCATTCCATCTACGCAAGCGGCTATTCTTCCACTTGAATTCAAATTGCCAACATCTATCATATGTCATGGTGAAGCTATGAGTTCATTCTAAATCTTCGTGAGCTTTTCGAAATGGGAGAATGGGGCCAAGTCTGACACTGTATAAGAAAGTTATGCAAATTTCTTCGAATGTCAACAATCCAAGCGTTCCACGTGTTCAAGCATCTGTTGTTCCACTCGAATTCAAACTTCTAAAATCCATTATACATCATGGAAAAAATGTGAGTTAATTCAGAATTATCATGAGCTTATGGGCCCAAAATAGACAATGTATGCGAAAGTTATGCCAATTTCTTCGAACGTCGACAATCCAAGTGTTACATGTACGCAAGCTCCTGTTCTTCCACACGAATTCAAACTTCTAAAATCTATCATACGTCAGGGTGAAGCAATTTGCTCATTCTAAATCATCGTGAGCTTTTTGAAATGGTGTTCTGGGCCCAAATCGGACACTGTATAAGAAAGTTATGCTGATTTCTTTGAACTTCGACAATCCAAACATTCCATGTATGCAAGCGCCAGTTCGTCCACCCATATTCAAACTGCTAAAATTTATCATACATCATGGTGAAGCTATGAGTTCATTTAACATCATAGTAACCATTCTGAAATGGTCTTATGAGCCCAAAATGGACATCGTATGTGAAAGTTATGCTAATTTCTTCGAACGTCGACAATCCAAGCATTTCATGTACACAAGTGTCTGTTCTTCCACACGAGTTCAAACTGCCAAAATCGATCAAACGTCATGATGAATTTAAGAGTTCATTCAGAATCTTCATGAGCTTTTTAAAATGTGGAGGACTATGGGCCCAAAATGGACACTATATGCGAAAGTTATGCTAATTTCTTCGAACGTCGACAATCCAAGCGTTCCATGTACATAAGCACCTATTCTTCCACACGAATGCAAACTCTCAAAATCAATCATATATCATGGTGAAGCTATATGTTCATTCAAAATCATTGTGACCTTTCTGAAATGGGTTATGGGCCCAAAACGGACACCGTATGCGAAAGTTATGCCAATTTCTTCGAACGTCGACAATCCAAGCATTCAATGTACGCAAGCACCTGTTCTTCCACACAAATTTAAACTGGAAAAATCAATCGTACATCATGGTGACACTTTAAGTTTGTCCAAAATCCTCGTGACTTTTCTGAAATGGGGTTATGGGCCCAAAACGGACGTCGTATATGAAAGTTATGTCAATTTTTTCAAATGTTGACAATCCAAGCGTTCAATATACGCAAGGGCCTGTTCTTCCACATGAATTCAAACTGTAAAATCCATCATATGTCATGGCATAGCTTTGAGTTCATTCAAAATCGTTGCAAGCTTTCTGAAATGTGGGGAGTTATGGGCCCAAAACGGACACCGTATACGAAAGTTTTGTTGATTTCTTCGAACGTCGATAATCCAAGCGTTCCATGTACTCAAGCGCCTATTCTTCAACATGAATTTGAACTTCAAAAATCTATTAAAAGTCATAGTGAAGCCATGAGTTCATTCAAAATCATCGTGACCTTTCTGAAATGTTGTAATGGGCCCAAAATGGACTCCGTATCCGAAAGTTAAGCCAATTTCTTAGAACGTCGATAATCTAATCTTTCTATGTACGTAAGCGTCTGTTGTTCCACAAGAATTCAAACTATTGAAATCCATCATACATTATGGCAAAGATGTGAGTTCATTCAGAATCGTCATGAGCTATCCGAAATGGGGTTATAGGCCCAAAACAGACTCCGTATGCGAAAGTTATGTCAATTTCTTTCGACGTTGACAATCCTAGCGTTCCATGTACGCAAGCACCTGTTCTTCTACATGAATTCAAATTGCCAAAAACTATCGTACATCATGGTGATTTTATGAGTTCATTCTAAATCATCGTGAGCTTTTTGAAATGGGGTTATGGGCCCAAAACGGACACCGTATGCAAAAGTTATGTCAACTTCTTTTGACGTCGACAATCCAAGCATTCCATGTATGCAAGCGCATGTTCTTCCACCTGAATTTAAACTGCTAAAATTCATCTTACGTCATGGTGAAGCTATGAGTTCATTTAAAATCATCCTGACCGCACCGTATGCGAAAGTTATGCCAATTTCTTCGAACATCGACAATCCAAGCGTTCCATGTACTCAAGCGTCTATTGTTCCACACGAATTCAAGCTGTAAAAATTTATCATGCATCATGGAAAAGATGTGAGTTCATTCAGAATTATTGTGAGCTTTCCAAAATGGGTTATGGGCCCAAAACGAACACCGTATATAGAAGTTATGCCAATTTCTTTGAGCGTCGACGATCCAAGCACTCCATGTATGCAAGCGTCTGTTGTTCCACACGAATTCAAACAGCTAAAATCCATCACATATCATGCCAGAGATGTGAGTTCATTCAAAATTATTGTGAGCTTTCTGAAATAGGGCAATGGGCCCAAAACAAACGCCGTATACGAAAGTTATGCCAATTTCTTCGAACTTCCACAATCCAAGCATTCCATTAACGCAAGCGCCTGTTCTTCCACATGAATTCAAACCGCCAAAATCTATGATACGTCATGGTGAAGCTATGAGTTCATTCTAAATCATTGTGAGCTTTTCAAATGGGGTTATGAGCTAAAACGGACACCGTAGGTAAAAGTTATGCTAATTTCTTCGAATGTCGACAATCCAAGCGTTCCATGTACGTAGCTGCCTGTTCTTCCACATGAATTCAAACTGCCAAAATCTATCATCCATCATGGTGAAACTATGAGTTCATTCAAAATCATCGCGAGCTTTCTAAAATGGGGATCATGGGCCCAAAACGGACACCGTATGCAAAAGTTATGCCAATTTCTTCGAACGTTGACAATCCAAGCGTTCCATGTACTCAAGTGCTTGTTCTTCCACACGAATCCGAAATGGTAAAATCCATCATACATCATGTAGAAGCTATGAGTTCATTCACAATCATCGTGAGCTTTCCAAAATGGTGTTATGAATCCAAAACGGACACCGTATGCAAAAGTTATGCCAATTTCTTCGAACGTCGACAATCCAAGAGTTCCATTTGCGCAAGAACCTGTTCTTCCACGCGAATTCAAACTGCCAAATCCATCATATGTCACGGTAAAGCACGAGTTCATTCAGAATCATCATGAGCTTTTTGAAATGTGGGGAGGTTATCGGCCCGAAATGGACACCGTATGCGAAAGTTTTGCCAAATTCTTCAAACGTCGACAATCCAAGCGTTCCATGCACGCAAGTGCCTGTTCTTCCACATGAATTCAAACTACCAAAAGCCATCATACGTCATGGTGGAGCTATGAGTTCATTCAGAATCATCATGAGCTTTTTGAAATGTGGGGAGGTTATGTGCCCAAAATGGACACCGTGTGCGAAAGTTTTGCCAATTCTACGAATGTCGACAGTCCAAGCATTCCATGCATGCAAGTGCTTGTTCTTCCATACAAATTCAAACTACAAAAATCATCATATGTCACGGTGGAGCTGCGAATTCATTCAGAATCGTTGTAAGCTTTTCAAAATGTGGGGAGGTTATGTGCCCAAAATGGACACCATATGCGAAAGTTATGCCAATTTCTTCGAACGTCGACGAATCAAGCGTTCCATGTACGCAAGGGCCTATTTTTTCGCACGAATTCAAACTGCCAAAATCTATCATATGTCATGACGAAGCCATGAGTTCATTCAGAATCATCGTGAGCTTTTCAAAATGGTGTTATGGTCCCAAAATGGACATTGTATGCGAAAGTTATGCTAATTTTCCCGAACGTCAACAATCCAAGCGATCCATGTACGGAAGCACCTATTCTTCCACATGAATTCAAACTGCTAAAATCCATCATATGTCATGATAAAGCTGCGAGTTCATTCAGAATCATCGTAAGCTTTTCCAAATGTGGGGGGTTATGGGCCCAAAATGGACACCGTATGCAAAAGTTATACCAATTTCTTCGAACGTCGACTATCAAAGTGTTCCACGTACGCAAGGGCCTGTTCTTCCACACGAATTCAAGCTGCTAAAATCCATCATACATCATGATGAAGCTATTTGTTCATTCAAAATCATCTTGACCTTTTCGAAATGGGTTTATGGGCCCAAAACGAACACCGCATGTGAAAGTTATGCCAATTTCTTCGAACATCGACAATCCAAGCATTCCATGTACGCAACCGCCTATTCTTTCACAGGAATTCAACCTGCCAAAATCTATCACACATCATAGTGAACCTGTTTCTTTACTCAAAATCATCTTGATCTTTTTGAAATGGAGTTATGGGCCCAAAACGGACACCGTATGTGAAAGTTATGCCAATTTCTTTGAAGGTCGACAATCCAAGAGTTCCATGTACGCAAGCGCCTATTCTTCCACACGAATTCAAACTGCCAAAATCCATCATAGGTCACGACGAAGCTACAAGTTCATTGAGAATCATCGTGAGCTTTTCAAAATGTGGCGGGTTATGTGCCCAAAATGAACACCGTATGTGAAAGTTATGCCAATTTCTTAGAACGTCAACAATGAAAGTGTTTCATGCACGCAAACCCCTGTTCTTCTGCACGAATTCAAACTACCAAAATCCATCATACATCATGGTGAAGCTACAAGGTCAATCAGAATTGTCATGAGTTTTTTGAAATGGTGTTATGGGCCCAAAACGAACACCGTATGCAAAAGTTATTCCAATTTCTTCGAACGTCGACAATCCAAGCGTTCCATGTACACAAGCATCTGTTCTTCCACATGAATTTAAATTATCGAAATCCATCATACATCATGGCCAAGCTATGTACTCATTCAAAATCATTGTGACCATTCCAAAATGGTTTTATGGTCTCAAAACGGACACCGTATGCGAAAGTTATGCCAACTTCTTTGAACGTCGACAATCCAAGCGTTCCATGTACGCAAGCTCCTGTTCTTCTACCTGAATTCAAACTGCCAAAATCCATCATATATCACGATGAAGCTGTGAGTTCATTTAGAATTGTCATGAGTGTTCAGAAATGTTGGGGGTTATGGGCCCAAAACGGGCACCATATGTGAAAGTTGTGCCAATTTCTTCGAACGTTAACAATCTCAACGTTCCATGTACGCAAGCGCCTGTTCTTCCACACGAATTCAAACTGCCAAAATCTATCATACATCACGGTGAAGCTATGAGTTCATTCCTAATCTTTGTGAGCTTTTCGAAATGTGGGGGGTTATGGGCCTAAAATGGGCACCGTATGCTAAACTTAAGACAATTTCTTCGAACGTTGACAATCCAAGCATTCCATGTATGCAAGTGCTCCATCATATGTTATGGTGAAGCTATGAGTTCATTCGGAATCGTCGTGAGCTTTCCAAAATGGTGTTATGGCCCCAAAACAGACATCGTATGCAAAAG
Organism: Olea europaea var. sylvestris; assembly: GCF_002742605.1. Taxonomy (NCBI): domain Eukaryota; kingdom Viridiplantae; phylum Streptophyta; class Magnoliopsida; order Lamiales; family Oleaceae; genus Olea; species Olea europaea. Next base: position 714,859 of record NW_019235321.1, read on the forward strand.
TTATGCTAATTTCTTTGAACTTCGACAATCCAAGCGTTCCATGTATGCAAGCACATGTTTTTCTGTGCAAATTCAAACTGTCAAAATCCATCATACGTGATGGCGAAGTTACGAGTTCATTTAGAATCGACCCCCACTTACTGGATCTAATCCTCCACAAAAAGTAAGAAATTCTGCATATTTTGACCAAGTCAAGGTGAAAAATGGTGTGAGCTTTTCGAAATGTGGGGGATTATGGGCCAAAAATGGACACCATATGCGAAAGTCATGCCAATTTCTTCGAACGTCGATAATCTAAGCATTCCATGTACACAAGCGCCTATACTTCAACATGAATTTAAACTTCCAAATTCCATCATATGTCACGATGAAGCAATGAGTTCATTCAGAATTGTTGTGAACTTTCCGAAATGGGGTCATGGGCCCAAAACGGACACCGTATGCGAAAGTTATGCCAATTTCTTTGAACGTCGACAATCCAAGCGTTCCATGTACACAAGCGCTGCTCTTCCACTAAAAGCTATGAGTTCATTCAAAATCACCGTGATCTTTTCGAAATGGTGTTATGGGTCCAAAACAGGCACCGTATACAAAAGTTATGCCAATTTTTTCAAATGTCGACAATCTAAGCATTTCATGTACGCAAGCGCCTTGTTCTTCCACATGAATTCAACCTGGATACGTCATGATGAAGCTACGAGTCCATTTAGAATCATCGTGAGCTTTTTGAAATGATGTTATAGGCCCAAAATGGACACCGTATGCAAAAGTTATACCAATTTCTTCGAATGTCGACAATCTAAGCGTTCCATATACGCAAGCCCCTGTTCTTCCACATGAATTTAAATTGCCAAAATCCATTATACATCATGGCAAAACTATATATTCATTTGAGGTTTTCGAAATGGTTTTATGGTCTCAAAACGGACATCGTATGCGAAAGTTATGCCAACTTCTTTGAACGTCGACAATCCAACTGTTCCATGTACGTAAGCGGCTGTTCTTCTACCCGAATTCAACTGCCAAAATCCATCATATGTCACAGTAAAGCTGCGAGTTCATTTAGAATCATTGTGAGCCTTCCGAAATGTGGGGGGTTATGGGTCCAAAACAGACATCGTAAGTGAAAGTTATGCCAATTTTTTCTAACGTTGACAATCTCAGCGTTCCATGTTTGCAACCGCCTATTCTTCCACACGAATTCAAACTACCAAAATCCATCATTCCTCACCATGAAGCTATGAGTTCGTTCAGAATCATCGTGAGCTTTTCGAAATGTGGGGGTTATGGGCCCAAAATGGACACCGTATGCGAAAGTTATGCCAATTTCTTCGAACGTCGACAATCTAAGCGTTCCATGTATGCAAGTGCCTATTCTTCCACACAAATTCAAACTGCCAAAATCCATCATACATCATGGCGAAGCAATGAGTTCACTCAGAATCATCGTGAGCTTTTCGAATTGGTGTTATAGCCCTAAAACGGACATGTATGCAAAATTTATACCAATTTCTTCGAACGTCGACAATCCAAGCATTCCATGTATGCAAGCACCTATTCTTCTACCCAAATTCAAACTACCAAACTCCATAATACGTTGCGACGAAGCTATGAGATCATTCAGAATTGTTGTGAGCTTTCCGAAATATGGGGGTTATGGGCAAAAAATGGACGCCGTATGCGAAAGTTATGCTAATTTCTTCGAACATCGACAATCTAACCGTTCAATGTACGGAAGTACTTGTTCTTCTACCCGAATTCGAACTGCTAAAATCCATCATACGCCATGGTGAAGGTGTGACTTCTTTCATAATCATCATGTGCTTTTCGAAATGTGGGGGTTTTGGGCCCAAAATGGGCACCGTATGTGAAAGTTATGCCAATTTCTTCGAACATCGACAATCCCAACGTTCCATGTATGCAAGTGCCTGTTCTTCTACCCGAATTCAAATAGCTAAAATCCATCATACGTCACGATGAAGCTACGAGTTCATTCATAATCATCGTGAGCTTTTCGAAATGTGACGGGTTATCGGCTCAAAATGGACACCGTATGCAAAAGTTATGCCAATTTCTTCAAATGTTGAAAATCCAAGCATTCCATGTACGCAACCGCCTGTTCTTCCACAGGAATTCAAACTGCCAAAATTCATCATATGTCATAGCAAAGCTATGAGTTCATTTAGAATCATCGTGACCTTTTCGAAATGGTGTTATGGGTCCAAAATGACACCGTATGCTAACGTTGTGCCAATTACTTCGAACTACAACAATCTAAGCATTCCATGTACGCAAGCGTCAGTTCTTTAACATGAATTCAAACTTCCAAATCCATCATAGGTCACGGCAAAGCTCTGAGTTCATTCAGAATCATCAAGATTTCTAAAATGTGGGAGGTCATGGGCCTAAAATAGGCACCGTATGCGAAAGTTATGCCAATTTCTTCGAACGTCGACAATCCAAGCATTCTATGTATGCAAGCGCCTATTCTTCCACATGAATTCAAACTACCAAAATCCATCATACATTACGGTAAAGCTATGAGTTCATTCAGAATCATCGCGAGCTTTTCGAAATGTGGGGGGTTATGGGCCCAAAATGGACACCGTATGCAAAATTTATGCCAATTACTTCGAACGTCGACAATCCAAGCATTCCATGTTCACAAGTGCCTGTTCTTCCAACGAATTGAAACTACCAAAATCCATCATTCATCATGGTGAAGTTGTTTGTTTATTCAGAATTGTCGTGAGCTTTTCGAAATGGGGTTATGGGCCCAAAATAGACACCATATGCGAAAGTTATGCCAATTTCTTTGAATGTCGACAATCGAAGCATTCTATGTAAGTAAGTGCCCATTCTTCCACATGAATTCAAACTACCAAAAAACATCATACATCATGACAAACTACGAGTTCATTCAGGATCATCGTGACCTTTTCGAAATGGGTTTATGGGCCTAAAACGGACACCATATGCGAAAGTTATGCCAATTTCTTCGAACGTCGACAATCCAAGCATATGAGAAAGTTATGGGCCCAAAATGGACATGAGCTATCTGAAATGAGGGGGGGTCATAGGCCCAAAATGGACACCGAATGAGAAAGTTATGCCAATTTCTTCAAATGTCGACAATCCAAGCGTTCCGTGTACTCAAGCATCCATTCTTCCACACGATTTCAAACTGTTAAAATCCATCATATATCAAGGCAAAGCATGAGTTCATTTAGAATCGTTGTGAGCTTTTTGAAATGGGTTTGTGGGCCTGAACCATTTGCGAAAGTTATGCCAATTTCTTCGAACGTCGACAATCAAAGCGTTCAATGTACGCAAGCGTCTGTTCTTCCACATGAATTTGAACTGCTAAAATCTATTACACATCATGGAACGCTATGAGTTCATTCAGAATTATCATGACCTTTCTGAAATGGTTTTATGGGCCAAGAACGGATACCGTATGCGAATGTTATGCCAATTTCTTTGAACGTCGACGAACCAAGCGTTCTATGTTAGCAAGTGCCTGTTCTTCCACACAAATTCAAATTTTCAAAAAAAAATATACGTTACGAAACACTATGAGTTCATTCGGAATTGTTGTGAGCTTTCCGAAATGGGTTTATGGGACCAAAACGGACATCATATGCGAAAGTTATGCCAATTTCTTCGAACGTCGACAATCTAAGCGTATGAGAAAGTTATGGGCCCAAAATGGATGTGACCTTTTCAAAATGTGGAGGGTTATTGGCCCAAAATGGACACCGTATAAGAAAGTTATGCCAATTTCTTCGAACGTCGACAATTCAAGCATTCCATGTATGCAAGCACCCATTTTTCCACATGAATTCAAACTGTCAAAATCCATCAGACATCATGGCAAAGCTATGAGTTCATTTAGAATCGTCATGAGCTTTTCGAAATGGGTTTATGGGCTCAAAATGGACACCATATGCTAAAGTTATGCCAATTTCTTCAAACGTCGACAATCCATGCGTTCCATGTGCGCAAAAATCCGTTTTTCCACATGAATTCAAACTGCCAAAATCCATCACACATCATTGGAAGCTATCAGTTCATTCAGGATAATCGTGAGCTTTCTGAAATGGGGTTGTGGGCCCAAAATAGACACTGTATACGAAAGTTATCCTAATTTCTTTGAACGTCGACAATCCAAGCGTTCCATGTACGCAAGCATCCATTTTTCCACACGAATTCAAATTGTCAAAATCCATCAAACATCATGGCAAAGCTATGAGTTCATTTAGAATCATCATGAGCTTTCCGAAATGGGTTTATGGGCTTGAAACGGACACCATATGCGAAAGTTATGCCAATTTCTTTAAACGTCGACAATCCAAGCGTTCCATGTGCGCAAAAGTCTGTTCTTCCACATGAATTCAAACTGCCAAAATCCATCACACATCATTGAAAGCTATCAGTTCATTCAGGATCATCGTGAGCTTTCTGAAATGGGGTTGTGGGCCCAAAACAAACACTGTATGCGAAAGTTATGCCACTTTCTTCGAACGTCGACAATCCAAGCGTTCCATGTACGCAAGCTCCTGTTCTTCATTCAAACTGCCAAAATTCATCATATGTCATGGCAAAGCTATGAGTTCATTCAAAATAATATTGAGCTTCCCGAAATGTGGGGGGTTATGGGCACAAAATGAACAACGTATGTGGAAGTTATGCTAATTTCTTCGAACATCGATAATCCAAGCATTCCATGTACGCAAGCGCCTTTTCTTCCACTTGAATTCAAGCAGCCAAGATCCATCATACGTTACGGTAAAGCTGTGAGTTCATTCAAGAGCATCGTGAGATATCTGAAATGTGGGGGTTATGGTCCCAAAATGGACACCGTATGCGAAAGTTATACCAATTTCTTCGAACGTCGACAATCCAAGCATTCCATGCACGCAAGCACCTTTTCTGCCACAAGAATTCAAACTGTCAAAATTCATCATACGTCATGGCAAAGCTATGAGTTCATTCAGAATCTCCACGACCTTTCCGAAATGTGGGGGGTTATGGGCCCAAAATGGACATCGTATGTGAAAGTAACGCCAATTTCTTCGAATGTCGACAATCCATGCATTCCATGTACTTAGGCATTGGTTCTTCCAAATGAATTCAAATTGCCAAAATCTGTCATACGTCATGAGAAAGCTATGAGTTCAATTAAAATCATCGTGACCTTTTCAAAATGGGGTAATGGGCTCAAAACGGACACCGTTTGTGAAAGTTATGCTAATTTCTTTGAATGTCGACAATCCAAGCGTTCCATGTACGCAAGCCTCTACTCTTCCACACGAATTCAAAGTGCTAAAATCCATTATATGTCAAGGCAAAGTTGTAAGTCCATTTAGAATCGTCATGACTTTCCCGAATGGGGTTATGGGTCCAAAACGGACACCGTATACTAAAGTTATGCCAATTTCTTCGAACGTCGACAATCCAAGCGTTCCACGTACGCAAGCGCCTGTTCTTCCAAATGAATTCAAACTATCAAAATCCATTGTACGTCATAGCGAAGCTGGGAGTTCATTCAAAATCGTTGCATACTTTTCGAAATGTGGGAGGTTATGGGCCCAAAATGGACACCATATGCGAAAGTTATGCCAATTTCTTCAAATGTCGACAATCCAAGTGTTCCATGTACACAAGTGCCTATTCTTCTACCCGAATTCAAACTATCAAATTCCATCATACGTCATGGTTAAGCTATGAGTTCTTTCAAAATCATCGTGAACTTTTGGAAATGGGATTGTGGGCCCAAAACGGACATCGTATGTGAAAGTTATCCCAATTTCTTCGAACGTCGACGATCCAAGCATTCCACGTACGTAAGCACCTATTCTTCCCCACGAATTCAAACTGCCAAATTCATCATACATCATAGTAAAGCTACGAGTTCATGCAGAATCATCGTGAGCTTTTCAAAATTTGGGGGGTTGTGGGCCCAAAATGGACACCGTATGAGGAAGTTATGCAAATTTCTTCGAACGTTGATAATTCAAGCGTTCCATCTACGCAAGCGCTCGTTCTTCCACACGAATTCAAACTATCAAAATCCATCATACATCGTGGCAAAGCTTTGAATTCATTCAAAATCATCATGAGCTTTTCGAAATGGGGTTATGGGCCCAAAACGAACATCGTATGCGAAAGTTATGCCGATTTCTTCCAACGTCGGCAATCCAAGCGTTCCATGTATGCAAGCTCCTATTCTTCCACACGAATTAAAGCTACCATAATCCATCATACATCATGGCAAAGCTATTTGTTAATTTAGAATCATCGTGAGATTTTCAAAATGGGGTTATGGTCCCAAAACGGACACCGCATGTGAAAGTTTTGCCAATTTCTTCGAACGTCAACAATCCAAGCGTACCATGCGTGCAAGAGGCTATTCTTCCACACAAATTGAAACTGGGAAAATCCATCAAACATCATGGCAAAGTTACTCATTCATTCAGAATTGTCGTGATCTTTCTGAAACAGAATTATGGGCCCAAAATAGACACTGTTTGCCAAAGTTATGCCAATTTCTTCGAATGTCAACAAACCAAGTGTTCCATGTACGCAAGTGCCCATTCTTCCACATGAATTCAAACTACTAATATCCATCATATATCTCGACAATTCTATAAGTTCATTTAGAATCATCTTTAGCTTTTTGAAATGTGGGGGGTTATGTGTCCAAAATGAACACCGTATAAGAAAGTCATGTCGATTCCCTCGAACGTTAACATCCAAGCGTTCCATCTACGCGAGTACCCGTTCTTCCACACGAATTCAAATTGTCAAAATCTATCATATGTCACAACAAAGCTTTAAGTTCATTCAAAATCGTCGTGAGCTTTCCAAAATGAGGTTATGGGCCCAAAACGGACACTTTATGTAAAAGTTATACCAATTTCTTCGAACATTGACAATCCAAGTGTTCCATGTATGCAACCTCTTGTTCTTCCACACGAATTCAAACTGCCAAATAAATCATACATCTTGGCGAAGCTATTTGTTCATTTAGAATCATCGTGAGCTTTCCAAAATGGGGTTATGGGCCCAAAATGAACATCGTATGCAAAGTTATTCCAATTTCTTCGAATGCCGACAATCCAAGCGTTCCATGTACGCAAGCGTCTATTTTTTCACATGAATTCAAACTGCTAGAATCCATCATACATCATAGGAAAGCTATGATTTCATTCAAAATCATCGTTAGCTTTCCAAGATAGGGTTATGGGCCAAAAACGGACAGTGTATCTGAAAGTTATGTCGATTTCTTCGAACGTTGACAATCCAAGCGTTCCATGTACGCAAGCTCCTATTCTTCCACACAAATTCAAACTGCCAAAATCCATCATACGTCATGGCAAAGCCATTTTTTCATTCAGAATTGTCGTGAGCTTTTCGAAATGGGTTTATGGGCCCAAAACAGACAGCATATGCAAAAGTTATGCAAATTTCTTTGAACGTCGACAATCCAAGCGTACGAGAAAGTTATGGGCCCAAAATGGACGTGAGATTTTCTAAATGTGGGGGATTATGGGCCCAAAATGGATACCATATGAGAAAGTTATGCAAATTTCTTCGAACGTCGACAATCCAAGCATTCCATGTATGCAAGCACCCGTTCTTCCACATGAATTCAAACCGCCAAAATCCATCATACGTCATAGCAAAGCTGCGAGTTCATTCAGAATCATCACGAGCTTTTCAAAATGTGGGAGGTTATGGGTCCAAAATGAACACCGTATGCGAAAATTATGCCAATTTCTTCGAACGTTAACAATCCAAGAGTTTCATGTACGCAAGCGCATGTGTCTTTCACACGAATTCAAACTGCTAAAATCAATCATACGTCACGAAGAAGCTGTGAATTCATTCAGAATTGTCATGAGCTTTCCGAAATGTGGGGGGTTATGGGCCCAAAATGGACACCGTATACGAAAGTTATGCTAATTTCTTCGAACGTCGACAATCCAAACATTCCATGTACGCAAGAAACTATTCTTTCACACAAATTCAAACTGCTAAAATCTATCATACACCATGGCGAAGCTTTCCGTTCATTCAAAATCTTCGTGACCTTTTCGAAATAGTGTTATGGGCCCAAAACAGACACCACATGCGAAAGTTATACCAATTTCTTCGAATGTCGACAATCCAAACGTTCCATGTACATATGCTCCTGTTCTTCTACATGAATTCAAACTGCCAAATTTCATCATACATCGTGGTGAAGCTAGGAGTTCATTCAGAATCATCATGAGCTTTTCGAAATGTGGGGGGCTATGGGTCCAAAATGGACACTGTATGCAAAATTTATACCAATTTTTTCGAATGTCGACAATCCAAGCATTCCACGTATGCAAGTGCCTATTCTTCTATACAAATTCAAACTGCCAAAATCCATCACACATCACGATGAAGCTAAGAGTTCAGTCAGAATCGTCATGACCTTTTCAAAAATTGGGGCGTTATGGGCCCAAAATGGACATCGTATGCGAAAATTATGTCAATTTCTTCAAACGTCAACAATCCAAGCGTTCCATGTGCGCATGTGCCTATTTTTCTTCATGAATTCAAATTGCCAAAATCCATCATACGTCTTAGAGAACCTATGAGTCATTCAAATTTGTCGTGAGCTTTATGAAATGTGGGGGGTTATGGGCCCAAAATGGACACCGTATGCAAAAGTTATGCCAATTTCTTCGAACATCGACAATCCAAGCATTCCATGTACGCAACCTCCTGTTCTTCCACACGAATTCAAACTTCATAAATCCATCATTCGTCATGGCGAAGCTATTTGTTCATTGAGAATCGTTGTGAGCTTTCCAAAATGGGGTTATGGGCCCAAAACGAACACCGTATACGAAGTTATGCTAATTTCTTCGAATGCTGACAATCCAAGTGTTCCATGTACGTAAGTGTCTATTACTCCACACGAATTCAAAATGCTAGAATTCATTCTACATCATAGGAAAGCTATGATTTCATTTAAAATCATCGTTAGATTTTTGAAATGGGGTTATGGGCCCAAAACGGACACTGTATGCGAAAATTATGCCAATTTATTTGAACGTCCACAATCCAAGCATTTCATGTACGCAAGCTCCTATTCTTCCACACGAATTCAAATTGCTAAAATCAATCATACATCATGGGAAAGCCATTTGTTCATTCAGAATGTTTGTGAGCTTTTTAAAATGGGGTTATGGGCCTAAAATAGACACCGTATGCAAATGTTATGCCAATTTCTTCGAACGTTGACAATCCAAGAGTTCCATGTACGCAAGCGCTTGTTCTTCCACACGAATTCAAACTGCTGAAATCCATCAGAGGTCACAATGAAGCTGTAAGTCCATTCCAAATCTTTGTGAGCTTTCCAAAATGTGGTGGTTATGGGCCTAAAATGGACACTGTATACGAAATTTATGCCAATTTCTTCGAACGTCGACAATCCAAGCGTTTTATGTTCGCAAGCGCCTATTCTTCCACACTAATTGAAACTATCAAAATCCATCATACATCATGGCGAAGTTGTTTATTTATTCAGAATTGTCGTGGGGCTTCCGAAATGGGGTTATGGGCCCAAAATAGACACCGTATGCGAAAGTTATGCCAATTTCTTTGAACGTCGACAATCTATGCGTTCTATATAAGCAAGTGCCCATTCTTCCACATGAATTCAAATTGCCAAAAAAATCATAGATTATGGCAAACTCGAGTTCATTCAGAATCGTTGTGAGCTTTTCGAAATGGGTTTATGGGCCCAAAACAGACACCATATGCGTAAGTTATGCCAATTTCTTCGAACGTCGACAATCCAAGCGTATGAGAAAGTTATGGGCTCAAAATGGACGTGAGATTTTCAAAATGTGGGGGGTTATGGGTTCAAAATGGACATCATATGAGAAAGTTATGCCAATTTCTTCGAACGTCGACAATCTAAGTGTTGCATGTGCGCAAGTACTCGTTCTTCCACACGAATTCAAACTGCTAAAATCCATCATAGGTCATGGTAAAGCTGCGAGTTCATTCAGAATCATCATGAGGTTTTTGAATTGTGGAAGGTTATGAGCCCAAAATGGACACCATATGCGAAAGTTATGCCAATTTCTTCGAACGTTGACAATCCAAGAGTTCCATGTACACAAGCGCCTGTTCTTTAACGAATTCAAAATGCTAAAATCTATCATACATCATGGTGAAGCTTTGAGTTCATTCAAAATCATGGTGAGCTTTCCAAAATGGTGTTATGGGCCCAAAACGGATATCATATGCGAAAGTTATGCCAATTTCTTCGAAAATCGACAATCCAAGCATTCCATGTACACAAGCGCCTATTCTTCTACACGAATTCAAACTGCTAAAACCTATCATACATCGTGGTGAAGCTAGGATATCATTTAGAATCGTCATGAGCTTTTCAAAATGTGGGGGGTTATGGGCCCAAAATGGACACCGTATGCGAAAGTTATGCCAATTTCTTCGAATGTCGACAATCCAAGCATTCCATTTATGCAAGCGCCTATTCTTCTACATGAATTCAAACTGCCAAAATCCATCAGACGTCACGATGAAGCTATGAGTTCAGTCAGAATCGTCATGAGCTTTTCAAAATTTGGGGGGGTTATGGGCCCAAAATGGACAACGTATGTGAAAGTTATGCCAATTTCTTCGAACGTCGACCATCCAAGCATTCTATGTACGTAACCGCCTGTTCTTCCAAATGAATTCAAACTGCCAATTTTATCGAACGTCGACAATCCAAGCGTTCCATGTACACAAGCTCCTACTCTTCTATATGATTTCAAACTGCTAAAATCCATCACATGGCATGGTGAAGGTACGAGTTCATTTAGAATTGTCGTGAGCTTTTCAAAATGTGGGGGGTTATGGGCCCAAAACGGACCCCATATACGACAGTTATGCCAATTTCTTCGAACGTCGACGATCCAAGTATTCCATGTATGCAAGCACCTATTCTTCTACAAGAATTCAAACTACCAAAATCCGTCATACATCTGCTACAACTTTAAGGTTGCAAACCCAAGTGCAGGTTGTCGCAAGTAGTAAATCTCAGAAGTTCGAGGTCGAACCACAGGGAATTGGAAGGAAATAAACTAGTCTATGAGTAGTGAACGATTGGCGGAAATACGGTGAAAGCGAACACTAGAGCATCGGGGATTCACTTCGGATAAATGAGTAGAAATTGCCCTTGATCGTTAATTTAACTCATATGAAAATCAACTAAGGAGTCATCTCATATGGAAGATAAAACATTAATCACAAATATATGAAAAGATAGATCTTGATAATTGTTTGAGAGAATATGTCAAAATAAGTTATTGGAATGTAGATATTATCTAAGCATTTATTGTGCCAAGATTGTCAACAATAAATCAAAGTCTTTAAGAAACCAAAACCATTTGTAGAACATATACTTCAACCAAGTAAGAAGATGAACATTGAAGAACAAAACGAAATATTAAAGACAATACTATGCATTCACCAAAGTTTCACCCCTAGCTCTAGCTAATGGTTTAGAAATAGATAATGAAATGTTACAAAGAAAATGAAGGAAACTAGAATATGATGGAGAGGATTGATTCTCTCAAAATCGTGGCCAAGGTCCCCTTTTATAGGCAAAGGAACATCCAAAATGCAAGTATGCAATGCAACTTGTTTCTGTCCAGCTTCAAGACAGCTGGAACATGCAACTTGATGCCAATTTTCAGATACATTGTGCAGTGAATTTGGACTTATGATCAACAGATAAATTATTTCCACTCAAGTTATATTTCCATTGGTCTAAATATCAGGTTCATTGGATCTATATAACTTCAGATATGACAAAAAAAATGAGTACTGCTTCACAGGTAGACAAGCTGTATCCGGCAAGTAACAAGCTGGACTTTGCATGGTAAGTTTGGCTACCTTGTAATACGAATTTGACTTCTTGCAAAACATGAAAGTTGTAGAAACATGCCTTATCATTCCAACCCAACTTGAATCACCTTGGTTCAATGTCTAAAGCTCATGTTATGATCATTTTACCAACAGCTGCTTCTTGCTTGAGATAGTCACTATTCTTGACTTTTCAACATTATTTTCGTCCACTTGTTCCACTTGTTCTAAATACATCAAATAGATACTCTTTCAAATGTATAATACTCATGCCGACATGTATGTAAATACATATTTCGATTAATTGCATTTTTAACCATGTATTTATGGAAATTGAATTTACGACGAGAGAATTAAAATTAGAGACTAACATTAGTATTTTTAAACAAAGTGAATGTAAAATGCTTTGTAAATGATATATCTTTGAAGCACTTTTAGACACTAATCACACTCCCCAACCACGATATTGCTTGTCTCTAGCAATAAAAATTCAAAAATAGTTCAAATAAAATAGCTTATCGCATTTGCCTTAGGATTTGAAATTGCTTATCAAAATTCTTCTAAGGTTTGCTACCAAAATATAGTCTAACTTGTCTAATGCTCGACCAACGTGTGTGTGTGCTTAATCAATTAAATCACATACTTTTTTAAATTGGACTCATCCGGACCCTCAATGGTCAACTATTTCTCTCTTCTCTCGTTGGATGCACACCCCCAAACTTGATTTTGTAACTATTTTCCCAAGGTGTGATTTATGGTTAAATTTAAATAATATTACTCACCCTCTCTAGTTTGGTTAGATTTTACTAATTGTAGCTCAACACATCAATAAATGAGGATTCTCCTTAATTTTAACTAACTCAACCTCCAAGAATCAACTAAGCTACTAATCCCTTATCAAAGGTCTAATTCCCTAAAATAAGTGTTTGGGACTTAATCAAGGCATGTAGTGCGTCTTCTGTTTCATGCACCTGCTTTTTCCAAAGTTTACCGTGTGTATTCTGTTTCATGCACTAGCCTGGTCTCTTTATATATATATAATTGTCCTCATTGGGCTCTTTTAGGGTAGCTTCACAACATGGCAGATTTTTCCCTTCTATATAATGATTAGTGTAATGCCCCTCATTAAACACTTATTCTCGAAAACCAATCTTTAACTTAAGATTTTCACCTAATTATCATCTCATTGGTCTTAAGCAATCCACACAAAATTTAACACACATGGAATCCACGTCTATCTCAATGTTTCCCCATAACAGCTCAACCACCCCAAACTATCCTAGAATTGGTTTAGTTGGAATTTTTTGTCAATTCTACATATTCTATCCATTGATCCAATCTAAATAATATGTGATTTTCACGATTATTGTGCTCAACGTAGATCAATCTAACATGAACAAGCTCAAACTAAATCAAAGCAGCATCCCCTAGTCACAATAATATAAAAACAATTTCAAATATTATCATCGGTCGGTAAGAACTTTTTTATTTTTTGAACATTTTGATTCCTTTCCTCCAACCTAAATGAAACATTGTCCTCAATGTAAAGATTAAACGTGCAAACTATGTGAAGGACAGTAAGGAGTAAAATTTTGACACAAAGGGATAGGTTTTAAGCTTTACCTAGAAAGTCTGCATAAACTTGGCCTAAATGATCCTTCAATTTCATTAGTGAAAAAAAAAACAACAATAAAAGAAATACACCTAAAACAAACACACAACATTATAAAACTAAAAAGAAACACACAAAAATAAAAGAAAGAGAAAAGGATATCAATCTTTAGAATCATTTATAGCAACAGACCTTCCAATCTAGAGAAATTCTCAAAAAATGGTTTCAAATCGAGCTTTGGCTCTTGAACACTGGAAATCATATGCGAATTTTTAGAATTATCATTGAATTAAAATTCTAGCGCATCAGATGAAGATGTAACGATAAACTGATCATCAACAAGTTGTTCAATAAGATCTACTTCCTGCAAATCATCTGTATCTCCATGTTGCTTGCAAATGTTAAAAATATTCATTTCCATAGTGATATTTCCAAAAGAGAGTTTCAAGATACCATTTCTACAATTTATCAACGCATTTGAAGTAGCAAGAAAGGGACGTCCTAAAATGACAAGTATTCGTGCATTTGAATTTAAAACAGGATGTGTGTCCAAAACTATAAAATCAATAAGATAATAGAATTTATCAATTTGAACTAGAACATCTTCTATAACCCCTCTTGGAACTTTTACTGAAGGATCAGCAAGTTGAAGTGTTGTTGCTGTTGGTTTAAGCTCTCCCAAACCAAGTTGCTCATATACAGAAAAAGGTAATAGATTAACACTAGCACCAAGATCAAGCAAAGCATGCTCTATCCTATTATTCCCAATCACACAAGAAATTGTTGGACAACCAGGATCTTTGAATTTAGGTAGAGTGTTTTGTTGAATGATTGAGCTCACATTCTCTGTCAAAAATGCTTTCTGTTGAACATTAAGTTTCCTCTTGACAGTGCACAAGTCATTTAAAAATTTTGCATATGAAGGAACTTGTTTGATTGCATCCAATAATGGTATGTTAATTTTGACTTGTTTGAAAAGTTCAAAAATTTCGGAATTATGGTTGAGTTTTGAAATTGGTTGCAATCGTTGAGGAAATGGAGCTGTAATGGGACATTTTTCAACAATAGGTTCAGAAATGATTTTTTTCTCACTTTTGGAAACGTCATTTTCTTGCTTTGAAGTCCCACCCGATTTTAGTTCTTTTGAAGGGATGGTTTTGTCAATAATTTTTCCACTACTAAGAGTCGTGATGGAGTTGGCATTTCCTTGTTGACTTTCAGAAGAACTAGAAGCATTTACTTTAAATTGCCCAGAAGGATTTGGTTGAGGTTGAGCAGAAAATTTGCCTTTCTCTTGAGAACATAAAGAAGAGGTCAATGAAGAAAGTGTGTTCTTGATTTCATTGATGGCTTGTGAAGTTTGATTATTAATATTTGCTTGTCCTTGCATAAAAGACTGCAATGTTTCCTCAAGAGTTTTTGATTGTGGTGGTGGAAAAGAAGGAAATTTTGAAAGCCCTTGAGGTTGTGATAAATGAACACGATTATCATCTCTCCAACTAAAGTTGGGATGATTTCTCCATTGTCGATTATATGTTTCTGAGTATGGAGAAGAAAAAGGCTTGTTGAAAGTGTTCATAGCATTAGCTTGATCATGTCAAACTTCTTTGAAAACGGAATGTTAGGACAATCATACGTAAGATGACCAAAGGTTTCACAAATGCTACAAATTTCATCATTTTGCCCGGGTTTAACTTCCTTTACTTTCCTTAATTCCATAGCTTCAACCTTTCTACACAACTAGTAATCCTAGCATTTAGATCATCATCTTGACTCAATTGACATTTTCCTCCACTAGAACTAGGAAGACTAGGTCTGATTGAGTTTTTGATTATTTTACTATTTGCCAAGACTGAGAATTTTCAGTTAGATGATCTAGAAATTCTAAAGCTTCATCTGGATCTTTATCTAAAAATTCACCATTGCACATCGTTTCTACAAATTGTTTTGTTTCAGGAGTTAAGCCTTCATAAAAGAAACTTATAGTATGCCATTTTTCAAAACCATGATGTGGGCATGTATTTAACAAATCTTCAAATCTTTCTAAACATTGAAAGTACACTTCATTGGTTTTTTGAGAAAAGTTTTGGATTTGCCTTTTCAAAGCATTAGTTTTATGTGCTGGAAAGAATTTCTTCAAAAACTCACTTTGCATTTCTTGCCATGTGCCAATCGACTTAGGTTTTAAAGAGTTAAGCCAAGTTTTTGCTTTATCTTTTAGAGAAAAAGGAAACAATTTCAACTTAACAATTTCATTGGGACAAGTTTGATCGTTAAATGTGGCACATACTTCCTCAAATTCTTTAAGATGCAGATATGGACTTTCGGATTCTAAGCCATGAAAATTAGGAAGTAATGGAATCATACCCGGCTTGAATCGAAAATTATTAGCATTAAGAGGGAAAATGAAACATGAAGGACCAGAATTTTGAGGAGGTTGCAAGTGTCACGCATGGTTCGTACTTGTTGGTTTTCATTTTCATCATGTATGCTTTCATTATCAGCCATAGTAGAAGATGTGAGTGAGTGTTGAGGTGAGTCAAATAAATTACTAAAGAAAGTTTCACAATTATCTTTAACTAAACGATAAGAATATAATTCACAATACCAATATGACATAAAATAACATAAGATAGAAGTAAAGAACGAAAATTAGGTGGCACGACGAACCACATAATAATGAAATGGCAGATCGGGAGGCTCGACCTTCCCTTTTAAAGAAAGAAAATAAATAGAAAATAAAAATGAAGGAGGCTCGACCTTCCGTTAAAGTAAAATAACTAAAGTAATAAGATTGAAAAAGGAACGAGTGTACCTGATTTAAGAAGATTATGACAGAGAAGAAAACCTCACAGAAAGTAGCAGAAAATAATCCTTGACGCAAATCCCTGGCAACAGCGCCAAAAACTTGCTGCAACTTTAAGGTTGCAAACCCAAGTGCAGGTTGTCACAAGTAGTAAATCTCGGAGGTCCGAGGTCGAACCACAGGGAATCGGAAGGAAATAAACTAGTCTATGAGTAGTGAACGGTTGGTGGAAATACGATGAAGACGAACACTAGAGCATTGGGGATTCACTTCGGATAAATGAGTAGAAATTGCCGTTGATCTTTAATTTAACTCATATGAAAATCAACTAAGGAGTCATCTCATATGGAAGATAAAACATTAATCACAAATATATTAAAAGATAGATCTTGATAATTGTTTGAGAGAATATGTCAAAATAAGTTGTTGGAATGTAGAGATTATCTAAGAATTTATTGTGCCAAAATTGTCAACAATAAATCAAAGTCTTTAATAAACCAAAACCATTTGTAGAACATATACTTCAACCAAGTAAGAAGATGAACATTGAAGAACAAAATGAAAGATCAAAGACAATACTATGCATTCACCAAAGTTTCACCCCCAGCTCTAGCTAATGGTTTAGAAATACATAATGAAATGTTACAAAGAAAATGAAAGAAACTAGAATATGATGGAGAGGATTGATTCTCTCAAAATCGTGGGCAAGGTCTCCTTTTATAGGTAAAGGAACATCCAAAATGCAAGTAGACAATGCAACTTGTTTCTGTCCAGCTTCAAGATAGTTGGAATATGCAACTTGATGCCAATTTTCAGATACATTGTGCAGCGAATTTGGACTTATGATCAACAGATAAATTATTTCCACTCGAGTTATCTTTCCATTGGTCCAAATATCAGGTTCATTGGATCTATATAACTCCAGATATGACAAAAACAATGAGTACTGCTTCACAGGTAGACAAGCTGGACATTGCACGGCAATTTTGGCTGCCTTGTAGTACGAATTTGACTTCTTGCAAAAACATGAAGTTGTAGAAACATGCCTTATCTTTCCAACCCAACTTGAATCACCTCAGTTAAATGTCTGAAGCTCATGTTATGATCATTTTACCAACAGCTGCTTCTTGCTTGAGATAGTCACTATTCTTGACTTTTCAACATTATTTTCGTCCACTTGCTCCACTTGTTCTAAATTGGAAATACATGTGAAATAAATCAAATAGATACTCTTTCAAATGTATAATACTCATGCCGACACGTATGTAAATACGTTTTTCAATTAATTGTATTTTTAACCATGTATTTATGGAAATTGAATTTACAGCAAGAGAATTGAAATTAGAGATTAACATTAGTATTTTTAAACAAAGTGAATGTAAAATGTCCTGTAAATGATATATCTTTGAAGCACTTTTAGACACTAATCAACGTCACAGCGAAGCTACGAGTTCATTTAGAATCTTCATGAGCTTTGAAGTTTGGGGGGGTTATGGACCCAAAATGGACGCCGTATGCAAAAGTTATGCCAATTTCTTCGAACGTCGACAATCCAAAAGTTCCATTTATGCAAGCGCCTATTTTTCCACATGAATTCAAATTGATAATATCTATCATACGTCATGATGAAGCTATGATTTCATTCAGAATCATCATAAGCTTTTAAAAACGGTGTTACAGGCCCAAAATGGACACCGTATGCGAAAGTTATGCCAGTTTCTTCGAAAGTCAACAATCCAAGCGTTCCATGTACGCAAGCACCTATTCTTCTACACGAATTCCAACTGCCAAAATTCATCATCCATCACGGCGAAGCAACGAGTTCATTCAGAATTGTCATGAACTTTTTGAAATGTGGGGGGTTATGGGCCCAAAATGGACACCGTATGATGCGAAAGTTATGCTAATTTCTTCGAATGTCGACAATCTAAGCATACCATGTACGCAAGCGCCTTTTCTTCCACATGAATTCAAACAGCAGAAATTCATCATACATCACAGCTAAGCTACGAGTTCAATTAGAGTCACCATGAGCTTTCCAAAATGTGAGGGGTTATGGGCCCAAAACGGACACCATATTCAAAAGTTATGCCAATTTCTTCAAACGTCGACAATCCAAGCATTCCATGTACACAAGTGCATGTTCTTCCACATGAATTCAACTATCGAAATCCATCATACGTCATGACGATACTACGAGTTCAATTAGAATCACCGCGAGCTTTTTGAAATGTGAGGGATTATGGCCCCAAAATGGACACTGTATGTGAAAATTATGCAAATTTCTTCGAACTACGACAATCGAAGCATTCCATGTACGCAAGCGCCTACTCTTCCACACAAATTCAAACTGTTGAAATCCATCATACGTCACGATTAGGCTGTGAGTTCATTTAGAATCGTCATGAGCTTTTCGAAATGTGAGGGGTTATGGGGCCTAAACGGACACCGTATGCGAAAGTTATGCCAATTTCTTCAAACGTCGACAATCCAAGCATTCCATGTACGCAAGCAACTATTCTTCCACACAAATTGAAACTGCCAAAATCTATCATACGTCACGATGAAGCTACATGTTCAATTAGAATCACCGCGAGCTTTTCGAAATGTGAGGGGTTATGGGCCCAAAACGAACACCGTATGCGAAAGTTATGTCAATCTCTTCGAATGTCGACAATCCAAGCATTCTATGTACGCAAGCGCCTATTCTTCCACACGAATGCAAACTGCCAAAATCCATCATACGTCACGGTGAAGCTATGAGTTCATTTAGAATCGCTGAGAGCTTTTCGAAATATGAGGGGTTATGGGCCCAAAACGAACACTGTATGTGAAAGTTATGCCAATTTCTTCGAACGTTGACAATCCAAGTGTTCCATGTACACAAGTGCCTGTTCTTCCACACGAATTCAAACTGTCAAAATCCACCATACGTCATGAAGAAGCTGCAAGTTCATTTAGAATTACTGAGAGCTTTTCGAAATGTGAGGGGTTATAGGCCAGAAACGGACACAGTATGCGAAAATTATGCCAATTTCTTCGAACGTTGACAATCTTAGCGTTCCATGTACGCAAGCGCATTTCTTCCACCCAAATTCAAACTGCCAAAATCCATAATACTTCATGACAAAGCTGCGAGTTCATTTAGAATTGCCGCGAGCTTTCCAAAATGTGAGGGGTTATGGGCCCAAAACGAACACCGTATGCGAACGTTATGCCAATTTCTTCGAACATCGACAATCCAAGCGTTCCATGTACGCAAGCGCTTGTTCTTCCACAAAAATTAAAACCGTCGAAATCCATCACATATCACGATAAAGCTGTTTGTTCCTTCAAAATCATCATGAGCTTTTCAAAATGTGGGGTTATGGGCCCAAAACGGACACCGTATGCGAAAGTTATGTCAATTTCTTCGAACGTTGACAATCCAAGCATTCCATGTATGCAAGCGCCTATTCTGCCACACGAATTCAAACTGCCAAATTTCATCATACTTCTTGATGAAGCTATGAGTTCATTCAAAATCATTGCGAGGTTTTCAAAATGTACGAGTTTATGGGCCCAAAATGGACACAGTATGCAAAAGTTATGCTAATTTCTTCGAACGTTGACAATCCAAGCGTTTTATGTACGCAAGCGCCTATTCTTCCACACGAATTGAAATTGTTGAAATCCATCATACGCCATGATGAAGCTGCAAGTTCTTTCAGATTCATCGTGAGCTTTCCAAAATGTGGGGGTTCTGGGCCGAAAACAGACATCGTATGCGAAAGCCATGCCAATCTCTTCGCATTGACAATCCAAGCGTTCCATGTGCGCAAGTGCTTATACTTCCACACGAATTCAAGCTACTGAATTCCATCATACATCTCGACAAAGCTATGGATTCATTTAGAATCATGGTGATCCTTTCGAAATGGGGTTATGGGCCCAAAAACGACGCAGTATGCGAAAGTTATGCCAATTTTTTCGAACATCGACCATCAAAGCGTTCCGTATGCGCAAGCGCATGTTCTTCCACATGGATTCAAATTGTTGAAATCCATCATACGTCATGGAGAACCTAAGAATTCATTCAAAATCATCGTGACTTTCGAAAATGGGGTTATGGGGGCAAAACGGACACCGTATGCGAAAGTTATTCCAATTTCTTCAAACGTTGACAATCCAAGCATTCCATGTACGCAATCGCCTGTTCTTCCACATAAATTCAAACTTCCAAAATCCATCATACGTCACGGTGGAGTTACAAGTACAATTAGAATCGTCGCGAGCTTTCCAAAATGTGAGAGGTTATGGGCCCAAAATGGACACCGTATGAGAAAGTTATGCCAATTTCTTCGAACGTCGACAATCCATGCGTTCCTTGTACGCAAGCACCTGTTCTTCCACACAAATTCAGACTGCCAAAATCCATCACACGTCTCGACAATGCTGGAAGTTCATTTAAAATTACCGCAAGCTTCCCAAAATGTGAGGGGTTACGTGCCCAAAACGAACACCGTATGCGAAAGTTATACCAATTTCTTCGAATGTCGACAACCCAAGTGTTCCATGTATGCAAGCACCTATTCTTTCACATGAAGTCAAACTATTAAAATCCATCATACATCATGATGAAGCTATGAGTTTATTCAGGACCATCGCGAGCTTTCTAAAATGGGTTTATTGGTCCAAAACGGACACCGTATGCGAAAGTTATGCCAATTTCTTCAGACGTGGACAATCCATGCGTTCCATGCATGCAATCTCCTATTTTTCCACACTAATTCAAACTATCAAAATTTGTCATACATCATGACAAAGCTGTGAGTTCATTCTGAATGATCATGTGCTTTCCGAAATGGGGTTATGGGCACAAAATTGACACCATATGCAAAAGTTATTCCAATTTCTTCGAAGGTTGACAATCCAAGCGTTCTATGTACCCAAGTGCCTGTTCCCCCACATGAATTATAGCTGCCAACATCCATCATATGTCATAGAGAACCTAGGAGTTCAATTAGAATCATCGTGAGCTTTTCGAAATGGGGTTATGGGCCCAAAAC
The DNA here is from genome assembly GCF_002742605.1 of Olea europaea var. sylvestris. Lineage (NCBI taxonomy): Eukaryota > Viridiplantae > Streptophyta > Magnoliopsida > Lamiales > Oleaceae > Olea > Olea europaea. Next base: position 736,247 of record NW_019235321.1, read on the forward strand.
GGACAGCGTCTCAGAAAGTTATGCCAATTTCTTCGAATGCCAACAATCCAAGCGTTCCATGTAAGCCAGCTCCTGTTCTTCCACACGAATTCAAACCACTAAAATCTATCATACATCATGGCAGAGCTGGGTGTTCATTCATAATCACTGTAAGCTTTTTGAAATGGGGTTATGGGCCAAAAACAAACGCCGTATATGAAAGTTATGCCAATTTCTTTGAACGTCAACAATCTAAGTGTTCCATGTATGCAAGCGCCTATTCTTTCACACAAATTCTAACTATCAAAATCCGTCATACATCATGGTGAAGCTAAGAGTTCATTCAACCATCGTGATCTTTTTGAAATGGAGTTATGGGCCAAAAACGGACAGCGTATGTGAAAGTTATGCTAATTTCTTCGAACGTCGACAATCCAAGCATTCCATGTATGCAATCTCCTATTTTTCCACACTAATTCAAATGGTTGACATCTATCATACATCACAATGAAGCTATGAGTTCATTTTGAATCATCGTGAGCTTTTTGAAATGGTGTTATGGACCCAAAACGGACACCGTATATTTTCGTTCGAACGTCGACAATCTAGGCATTCCATGTAGATAAGCGCCTATTCTTCCACACGAATTTAAACTGGAAAAACCTATCATATGCTATGAAGATGCTATGATTCAATCAGAAATTTTCATGAGCTTTTTGAATTGAGGTTATGGGTTCAAAACAGACATCGTATACAAAAGTTATGCCAATTTCTTCGAACGACGACAATCCAAGCGTTCCAGGTACTCAAAGGCCTGTTCATCCACGCAAATTCAAACTGTTAAAATCCATCATACATCATGACAAGGCTATAAGTTCATTTAGAATTGTCGTGAGCTTTTCGAAATGGGGTTATGAGACCAAAACGGACACCATATGTGAAAGTTATGCCAATTTCTTCGAACGTTGACAATCCAAGCGCTCCAGGTACGCAAGCGCCTGTTCTTCCTTACGAATTCAAACTGCCAAAATCCATCATACGCCACCGAATAGTTGTGAGTTCGTTCAAAATCTTTGCAAGCTTTTCAAAAGGTGGGGAATTATAGATCAAAAAGGGACACCGTATGCAAAAGTTATGCCAATTTCTTCGAGCATGGACAATCCAAGCGTTCCATATACCCTAGCGCATGTACTTCCATAAGAATTTAAACTGTCGAAATCTATCATATGCTATGACAAAGCTATGATTCATTTAGAATCATCGTGAACTTTTTGCAATGGGGTTATAAGCCCAAAATGGACACCGTATGCGAAAGTTATACAAATTTCTTCGAACATCGACAATCCAAGCGTTCCATGTACACAAGCGCCTATTCTTCCTTACGAATTCAAACTACCAAAATCCAACATACGTCACCGGATAGTTGTGAGTTCGTTCAGAATCTTTGCAAGCTTTTCAAAAGGTAGGGAATTATAGATCAAAAAGGGACACCATATGCTAAAGTTATGCTAATTTCTTCGAGCATGGACAATCCAAGCGTTCCATATACCCAAGCGCCTGTACTTCCATAAGAATTTAAACTTTCGAAATCTATCATTTGCTATGACAAAGCTATGATTCATTTAGAATCATCGTGAGCTTTTTGAAATGGGGTTATGAGCCCAAAATGGACACCGTATACGAAAGTTATACCAATTTCTTCGAACATCGACAATCCAAGCCTTCCATGTACACAAGCGCCTATTCTTCCTTACGAATTCAAACTGCCAAAATCCATCATATGTCACGGGATAGTTGTGAGTTCATTTAAAATCTTTGCAAGCTTTTCGAAAGGTGGGGAATTATGGATCAAAAAGGGACACCGTATGTAGAATTTATGCCAATTTCTTCGAGCATGGACAATCCAAGCGCTCCATCTACCCAAGCGCCTGTACTTCCACACGAATTTAAATTGCCAAAATCTATCATATGCCATGACAAAGCTATGATTCATTCAAAATCATGGTGAGCTTTTTGAAATGGGGTTATGAGCCCAAAACGGACACCGTACGCAAAAGTTATGTCAATTTCTTCGAACATTGACGATCCAAGCATTCCATGTACACAAGTGCTTGTTCTTCCACATGAATTTAAGCTGCTAAAATCCATCATACATCACGACGAAGCTATGATTTCATTCAAAATCATCGTGAGCTTTTCGAAATGGGGTTATGGGCCCAAAACGGAGACCGTATGTGATATTATGCCAATTTCTTCCAGCGTCGACTATCCAAGTGTTCCATGTACGCAAGCACCTGTTCATCCACACAAATTCAAACTGTCAAAATCCATCATACATCATGATGAAGTTACGAGTTCATCCAAAATCGTCAAGAGCTCTCTGAAATGGTGTTATGGGCCCAAAAAGGACACCGTATGCGAAAGTTATCCAAATTTCTTCGAACATCGACAATCTAAGTGTTCCAAGTACGCAAGCACCTATTGTTCCTTACGAATGCAAACTGCTAAAATCCATCATACGTCATCGGATAGTTGTGAGTTCGTTCAGAATCTTTGCAAGCTTTTCAAAAGGTGGGAATTATAGGTCAAAAAGGGACACCGTATGCAGAAGTTATGCCAATTTCTTCGAGCATGGACATTCCAACCGTTCCATAGACCCTAGCGCCTATACTTCCACAAGAATTTAAACAGCCAAAATCTATCATATGCTATGACAAAGCTATGATTCATTCAGAATCATCGTGAGCTTTTTACAATGGGGTTATGAGCCCAAAATGGACACCGTATACGAAAGTTATACCAATTTCTTTGAACATCGACAATCCAAGCGTTCCATGTACACAAGCGCCTATTCTTCCTTATGAATTCAAACTGCCAAAATCCATCATACGTCACTAGATAGTTGTGAATTCGTTCAGAATCTTTGCAAGCTTTTCAAAAGGTACGGAATTATAGGTCAAAAAGGGACACCGTATGCAAAAGTTATGCTAATTTCTTCGAGCATGGACAATCCAAGCGTTCCATATACCCAAGCGCCTGTACTTCCACAAGAATTTAAACTGTCGAAATCTATCATTTGCTATGATAAAGCGATGATTCATTCAAAATCATGGTGAGCTTTTTGAAATGGGGTTATGAGCCCAAAATGGACACCGTATGCGAAAGTTATGCCAATTTCTTCGAACATCGACAATCCAAGCGTTCCATGTACACAAGCGCCTATTCTTCCTTACGAATTCAAACTGCCAAAATCTACCATACGTCACGGGATAGTTGTGAGTTCGTTCAGAATCTTTGCAAGCCTTTCGAAAGGTGGGAAATTATAGGTCAAAAAGGGATACCGTATGCAGAAGTTATGCCAATTTCTTCGAGCATGGACAATCCAAGCGTTCTATATACCCAAGCACCTGTACTTCCACACGAATTTAAACTTCCAAAATCTATCATACGCCACGACAAAGCTATGATTCATTCAAAATCATCGTGAGCTTTTTGAAAGGGGGTTATGAGCCTAAAACGGACACCGTATGCAAAAGTTATGCCAATTTCTTCGAACATTGATAATCCAAGCATTCTATGTACACAAGTGCCTGTTCTTCCACATGAATTTAAGCTGTTGAAATCCATCATACATCACAACGAAGCTACAAGTTCATTCAAAATAATCGTGAGCTTTTTGAAATGGGGTTATGGGCCCAAAACGGAGACCATATGTGAAATTATACCAATGTCTTCGAACGTCGACAATCCAAGCGTTCCATGTATGTAAGCGCCTGTTCTTCCACACGAATTCAAACTGTCAAAATCCATCTTACGTCATGACGAAGTGACGAGTTCATCCAAAATTATCAAGAGCTCTCCGAAATGGTGTTATGGGCCCAAAATGGACACTGTATACGAAAGTTATCCAAATTTCTTCGAAAGTCGACAATCCAAGCGTTCCATGTACGCAAGTGCCTGTTCTTCCACACGAATTCAAACTGCTAAAATCAATCTCACATCATGATAAAGCTATGAGTTCATTTAGAATCGTCATGAGCATTTCGAAATGTGAGGAGTTATGGGCCCAAAACGGACACTGTATGTGAAAGTTATGCCAATTTCTTCGAACGTCAACAATCCAAGCGATCCACGTACGCAAGCGCCTATTCTTCCACAAGAATTCAAACTGGTAAAATCCATCATACGTCACAGCGAAGCTGTGAGTTCATTTAGAATCATCGTGAGCTCTCCGAAATGGCGTTATGGGCCCAAAACGATTACCGTAAGCGAAAGTTATGCAAATTTCTTCGAACATCGACAATCCTAGCGTTCCATGTACAAAAGTGCCTATTCTTTCGCACGAATTCAAACTCCTGAAATCCATCATACATCACGATGAAGCTACGAGTTCATTCAAAATCATCGTGAACTTTTCGAAATGGGGTTATGGGCCTAAAACGGGCACCGTATGCGTAAGTTATGCCAATTTCTTCAAACGTCGACAATCCAAGCGTCCCATGTACGTAAGCACCTATTCTTCCACTTGAATTCAAACTACCAAAATCCATCATACGTCATGGGGAAGCTGTGAGTTCATTTAGAATCATCGCAACCTTTTCGAAATGTGGGGGATTATGTGCCAAAAATGGACACCGTATGCAAAAGTTATGCCAATTTCTTCGAACGTCGACAGTCCAAACTTTCCATTTACGCAAGCACCTGTTCTCTCACACGAATTTAAACTATTAAAATCCATCATCCATCATGGCTAAGTTGTGAGTTCATTCAAAATTGTCATGAGCTTTCCAAAATGGGGTTATGGGCCCAAAATCGACACCATGTGTGAATGTTATGCCAATTTCTTAGAATGTCGACAATCCAAGCATTCCATCTATGCAAGCGCCTGCTCTTCCACATAAATTCAAACTTCTGGAATCCATCATACATTATGGAAAACCTACAAGTTTGTTCAAAATCATCATGTGCTTTCCGAAATGAGGTTAGGGCCCAAAACGGGAACCTTATGCGATAGATATGCTAATTTCTTCGAACGTCGACAATCCAAGCGTTCCATGTAGTCAAGTGTCTATTCTTCGACACAAACTTAAACTACCAAAATCCATCATATGTCACAGCGAAGCTCTGAGTTCTTTTAGAACTATCATGAGTTTTTCGAAATGGGGTTATGGGCCCAAAATGGATACTGTATACGAAAATTACACCAATTTCTTCCAACGTCGACAATCCAAGCGTTCCATGTACGCAAGTGCCTATTCTTCCACACGAATTCAAACTGCCAAAATCCATCATATGTCACGAGAAAATTGTGAGTTCATTTAAAATCGCAGTGAGCTTTTCGAAATGGAGAGGGTTATAAGCCCGAAACGGACACCGTATGCGAAAGTTATGCCAGTTTCTTCGAACGTCGACAATCCAAGCGTTCCATGTACGAAGCGCCTATCCTTCCACAAGAATTCAAACTGCTAAAATCCATCATACGTCTCAACGAAGTGATGAGTTCATCCAAAATAGTCGTGAGCTATGCGTTCAAAATGGACACCGTATACAAAAGTTATGCTAATTTCTTCGAACGTTGACAATCCAAGCGTTCCATATTCGTAAGCACCTGTTCTTCCACGAGAATTCAAACTGCCAAAATCCATCATACGTTACAATGAAGTTACGAGTTCATTCAGAATCATCGTGACCTTCCCAAAATGTGGAGAGTTATGGTTCCAAAACGGACACCGTATGCAAAAGTTATACCAATTTCTTCGAATGTCGACAATCCAAACTTTCCATGTACGCAAGCACCTATTCTTCCACATGAATTCAAACTATTGAAATCTATCATCCATCATGGCTAAGTTGTGAGTTCATTTGGAATCGTCGTGAGCTTTACGAAATGGGGTTATGGGCTGAAAATCGACACCGTATACGAAAGTTATACCAATTTCTTCGAACGTCGACAATCTAACCGTTCCATTTAAGCCAGCTCCGGTTCTTCCACACAAGTTCAAACTACTAAAATCTATCATACATCATGGAAAAGCTGGGTGTTTATTCGGAATCATCATGAACTTTTTGAAATGGGGTTATGGGCCCAAAACGAACAACATATACGAAAGTTATGCTAATTTCTACGAACGTCGAGAATCCAAGTGTTCCATGTACGCAAGCACCTATTCTTTCACATGAATTCAAACTATCAAAATCCATCATATATCACGATGAAGCTAAGAGTTCATTCAGAACCATCGTGAGTTTTTTGAAATGGAGTTGTGGGCCCAAAACGGACACCATATGTGAAAGTTATGCCAATTCCTTCCAACGTCAACAATCCAAGCGTTCCATATACGCAATCTCCTATTTTTCCACACTAATTCAAACTGTCAAAATCCATCATACATCACAACGAAGCTATGAGTTCATTTTGAATCATCGTGACCTTTCCGAAATGGGGTTATGGGCCCAAAATCGACACCGTATGTGAAAGGTATGCCAATTCCTTCGAACGTCGACAATCTAGGTGTTCCATGTTGGCAAGCACCTATTCGTCCACACAAATTCAAATTGGAAAAATCTATCATATGCCATGACAATGCTGTGATTCATTCAAAAAATTTCGTTAGCTTTTTGAATTGGGGTTATGGGTTCAAAATAGACACCATATGTGAAAGTTATGCCAATTTCTTCAAACGTCAACAATCCAAGCATTCCATGTATGCAAGTGCCTGTTCTTCCACACGAATTCAAACTGCCCAAATCCATCATATGTCATGGTGAACCTGCGAGTTCATTCAGAATTGTCATGAGCTTTTTGAAATGTGGGGGGTAATCGGCCCCAAACGGACATCGTATGCTAAAGTTTGGGCCAATTTCTTCGAACGTCGATAATCTAAAGTTTCCATGTACGCAAGCGCCTATTCTTCCACACGTATTCAAACTGCTAGAATCCATCATATGTCATGGGTAAGTTGTGAGTTCATTCAAAATCATCGTGACCTTTACGAAATGGGTTACGATCCCAAAATCAACACCGTACGTGAAATTTATGCCAATTTCTTAGAATGTCGACAATCCAAGCGTTCTATGTACGCAAGCGCCTATTCTTCCACGTGAATTTTGCTGGAATCCATCATACATTATGGAAAACCAAAGAGTTCATTTGAAATCATCGTGTGCTTTCTGAAATGGGGTTATGGACCCAAAATGTACGCCGTATACGTAAGTTATACCAATTTCTTCAAACGTCAACAATCCAAGCATTGTATGTACGCAAGTGCCTATTCTTCCACATGAATTCAAACTGTCAAAATCCATCATATGTCACAGTAAAGCTCTAAGTTCATTCAAAATCATCGTGACCTTTCCAAAATGGGGTTATGGGCCCAAAATGGATACCGTATGCAAAAGTTATGCCAATTTCTTCGAATGTCAACAATCCAAGCATTCGATGTATGCAAGTGCCTGTTCTTCCACACGAATTCAAACTGTCAAAATCCATCATATGTCATAGTGAAGCTGCGAGTTCATTCAGAATCGTCACAAGCTTTCTAATGGAGAGGGTTATGGGCTCGAAACGGACACCGTATGCTAAAGTTATGCCAATTTCTTCGAATGTCGACAATCCAAGCATTCCATGTACGCAAGCGTCTATCCTTCCACACAAATTTAAACTACCAAAATCCATCATACATCACGACGAAGTGGCGAGTTCAACCAAAATCACCATGAGCTCTCTGAAATGGTGTTAGGGCCCAAAATGGACACCGTATGCGAAATTTATGCCAATTTTTTAGAAACGTCGGCAATCCAAGCATTCCATGTACACAAGTGCTTGTTCTTCCACTCGAATTCAAACTACTAAAATCCATCATACATCACGGCGAAGCTATGAGTTCATTTTGAATGGTCATGAGCTTTTCAAAATGTGAGGAATTATGGGCCCAAAATGGACACCGTATGCGAAAGTTATGCCAATTCCTTCGAATGTCAACAATCCAAGCGTTACATGTTTGCAAGTGCCTGTTCTTCCACGTGAATTCAAACTACCAAAATCCATCATACGTCATGGAGAAACTATGAGTTCATTCAAAATTGTCATGAGATTTCCAAAATGTGGGCAGTTATATATCCAAAACGGACAACGTATGTAAAAGTTATGCCAATTTCTTCGAATGTCGAAAATTCAAGCATTTCATGTAAGCAAGCGCCTGCTCTTCCACACGAATTCAAACTGCCAAAATCCATCATACGTCGAGTTCATTCAGAATCATCATGAGCTCTCTGAAATGGGGTTATGGGCCCAAAATGGACATAGTATGTGAAAGTTATGCCAATTTCTTGGAACGTCAACAATCCAAGCATTCCATGTACCCAATCGCCAGTTCTTCCAGATGAATTCAAACTACTAAAATCCATCATAGGTCCCGACATATCAATGAGTTCATTCAGAATCATCATGACCTTTCCAAAATGTGGAGAGTTATGGGCCAAAAATGGACACCGTATACGAAAGTTGTGCCAATTTCTTCGAACGTCAACAATCCAACTATTCCATATACACAAGCGTTTATCCTTCCACACTAATTCAAACTACCAAAATCCATCATACATCACGACGAAGTGGCAAGTTCAACCAAAATTGTCGTGAGTTCTCTAAAATGGTGTTAGGGCCCAAAACTGACACCGTATGCGAATGTTATACCAATTTTTTCGAACGTCGACAATCCAAGCATTCCATGTACACAAGCGCCTATTCTTCCACTTGAATTCAAACTGCCAAAATCTATCATACATCATGGTGAACCTATGAGTTCATTTTGAATCGTTATGAGCTTTCTGAAATGTGGGGAGTTATGGGCCCAAAACGAACACATGTACGAAAGTTATGCCAATTTCTTTGAATGTCAACTATCGAAGCATTCCATGTTCGCAAGTGCCTGTTCTTCCACGTGAATTCTAACTACCGAAATCCATCATACATCATGGCAAATCTACGAATTCATTCAGAATCGTCATGAGCTTTCCAAAATGTGGGGAGTTATGGTTCCAAAACGGACACCGAATGCAAAAGTTATGCCAATTTCTTCGAATATCGACAATCCAAGCGTTCCATGGATGCAAGCGCCTGTTCTTCCACACGAATTCAAACTACCAAAATCCATCATACATTGAGTTCATTCGAAATAGTTGCTAGCACTCCAAAATGGGGTTATGGGCACAAAACGGACATCGTATGTGAAACTGATACCAATTTCTTAGAATGTCGACAATCCAAAAATTCCATGTACGCAATCGCTAGTTCTTCCACATGAATTCAAACTGCTAAAATCCATCATATATCAAGGCATAGCAATGAGTTCATTCAGAATCGTCATGAACTTTCCAAAATTTGGGGAGTTATGGGTCAAAAACGGACACCGCATGCGAAAGCTATGTCAATTTCTTTGAACGTTGACAATCCAAGTGTTCCATGTACGCAAGTACCAGTTCTTTCACACGAATTAAAGTTATCAAAATCCATCACACATCACAGTGAAGTTGTGAGTTCATTCAGAATCGTCGTGAGCTTTTTGAAATGGGGTTATGGGACCAAAATCATCACCGTATGTGAAAGTTATGCCAATTTTTTTGAACATTAACAATCCAAGCCTTCCACGTACGCAAGCGCCTGTTCTTCCACATGAATTCAAACTGCTAAAATCTATCATATGTCATGGTGAAGGAACGAGTTCATTCAGAATCGTTGTGAAATGTGGGGGTTATGGGCTCAAAACGGACACCGTATGCGAAAGTTATGCCAATTTGTTCGAACGTCGTCAATCCAACCATTCCATGTACGTAAGTGCCCATTCTTCCACATGAATTCAAACTGCTAAATTCCATCATATTCATGATAATGTTGTGAGTTCATTCAGAATCATCGTGAGCTTTTCGAAATGGGGTTATGGGCCCAAAATGGACACTATATGCGAAAGTTACGCCAATTTCTTCGAACGTCAGCAATCCAAGCGTTCCATGTAAGCTAGCTCTCAAACTACTAAAATCTATCATACATCATGAAAAAGCCTGGAGTTCAATCAAAATCATCATAAGCTTTTCGAAATGGGTTATGGGCCCAAAACGAACACTGTATGCAAAAGTTATGCCAATTTCTTCGAATGTCAACAATCCAAGTGTTCCATGTACGCAAGCACCTATTCTTTCACGTGAAGTCAAACTACCAAAATCTATCATACATCACGATGAAGCTATGAGCTCATTCAAAACCATCGTAAGCCTTTCAAAATGGGGTTATGGGCCAAAAGTGGACACCATATGTGAAAGTTATGCCAATTTCTTCGAACGTCGACAATCAAAGCGTTCCATGTATGCAAGCGCCTATTCTTCCATGTGAATTCAAACTGCTTGAATCTATCATATGTTACGGCGATGCTACGAGTTAATTCAGAATCATAACGAGCTCTAAAAAGTGTGGGGAGTCATGGGTACAAAATGGACATCGTATGTGAAAATTATGCCAATTTCTTCGAACGTAGACAATCTAAGCGTTCCATGTACGCGAGTGCCTGTTCTTCCACATGAATTCAAACAACTGGAAACCAACATACATCATGGTGATCCTAAGAGTTAATTCAAAATCATCGTGAGCTTTTCGAAATGTGGAGAGTTGTGGGGCCAAAACGGACACCGTATACGAAAGTTATGACAATTTCTTCGAACGTCGACAATCCAAGCATTCCATGTACGCAAGCGCCTATTCTTCAACATGAATTCAAATAGCTAAAATCCATCATTCTTCATGATAAAGCTGAGAGTTCATTCAGAATCATCGTGAGCTTTCTGAAATGGGGTTATGGGTCAAAAACAAACACCGTATGCGAAAGTTATGCTAATTTCTTCGAACGTTGACAATCCAAGAGTTCCATGTACGCAAGTGCCTGTTCTTCCACGTGAAGTTAAACTACCAAAATCCATCATACGTTACGATGAAGCTACGAGTTCTGTAACGTCCTGACCCCTAGTGGACCGGAATGCTACTTATTTTACTTAGCTTAACCAGTGGTTTAGTAACAAGTGTATACATTTTAGCGAAAGCTTACATCTTCGAATAATAATTTAAATAACAATACTTTAAATACTTTGAACAAAAACACTGAATCATTTTTCAAACAACAAAATGTAATTTATTTGAAGGAAACATAACTTGTTCTCGCATTCTGCGTTATTCAAAACTTTAAAGAAATAACATTTCATAAAAATAAATCCAAATCACTTATTCATCGGATTTCCATGGGCTCGTTGCATCACTCTCCATCTTCTCCTCAATCCATGCCCAAGGTAGAATTCCTTCAATATGTAGAGATGGGATTAAACCCGTGAGTTGAAAAACTCAATAGGTGTCATAGGTGCATTCGTGATCAAGCTATACATTTCAAAACATTAACTTTATAACTTTTCATACATATCATACCCGGAGGCACCATTTGACATGAAGGGGTATGCCGTACCCGAGGGCACCATTTGACATACGAACATTTCTTCAAAATAGAGGGGTATGCCGTACCGGAGTACCATTTGACATACAACCATTAACATAGAGGGATATGCTGTACCGGAGTACCATTTGACATACAACCATTAACATAGAGGGATATGCTGTACCGGAGTACCATTTGACATACGAACATTAACATGAATCTAAACTTATAACTTAACACGATTAAACACATTGCACCTCTACCTATCTTGATTGATGCTTTTGAAACTTTGAAAACTTCGATGAGACTTGGACGTTGAAAGAAATGCACTCCTTGGATGTTTGAAAACCATTGAAAATTGATGCTTGAAAACACTTCTTAAACTTCTAGGAAAAATAGTTTTCCTCCCTCTCTTTTTCTCTCTTGGAAACTCTTTCTTTAGTATGTAAAAGCTTTTGCTTTTGGTGTGAGAAAAAATGAGTGAAATTAGATCTCTATTTATAGGTAAATATCCCATAACTTAAAGCAAATGAAGGGTCAAATTTCATTTAAGAGAGAAAACATGGGTGCCATTTAATTTCGAGGTTAAATGCTTCAATTTAGTGGGGTTTTATTGCCAAAAACGTGGGTGGCCCTTTGAGAAACTAATTGATGAAAATAAATATTTAAATTCTAGAGAAAAATGAGAATTTTTCAGTTCAGGCAGTTTCGGTCGATCGATTGTAGTCCAGTTGACACTACACAGCTTTCAGTGTTTCTATCATAACTTTTTCTCCCGTTATCCAGTTGAGGTAATTCAAAGTGCGTTGGAAAGCTAACTCAAAGAGCTACAACTTTTATTTAGATATCATTTTCCAAATCGAATGTTTCCTATGTCAAAAATGGGTCTCAAATGAGATTAAAAATTTGAAATATACTTTAGTCATCCAATATTCATGCCTTAGTGCCACTAAGGTATCTAGAATTATTTGGGGTTCTACATTCTCCACACCTTAATTAAAATTTTGTCCTCTTAATTTACCTTCTGATTGGGTGAATAGTGTTGTAACTGGTCTTTGGCTTCTTCTTCTTTTTCCAAGTGACTTCTTCTACGCCGTGATGATTCCACTATATCTTAACCAGCTGAATCTCTTTATTCCTTAGTTTATGCACTTTTCGATCCAATATCTTGATCTATATTTCCTCGTACGACAAATCTTTGTGTACCTCCAAGGTTTGATAACTCACTACATGACTAGGATCATGTACATACTTCTTTATCATCGATATATGGAACACATTGTGCACTGCCGATAATTCAAGTGGCAAAGCTAGTCGGTAAGCCACATTTTTGACTCTATCAAGTATCTTGAAAGGTCCAATATACTGGGGTCATAGCTTGCCTTTTTTTTCCAAATCTAAGTACACCTTTCATCGGTGCTACTTTCAGAAACACTTTATCCCCAACTTGGAATTCTAAATCCTTCCTCCTTGTATCTACATAGCTCTTTTGTCGATCCTGTGCTGCCTTTATTCTTGCACGGATCTTATCGATTACCTCGACCGTCCTTTCAACTATTTCTGGTCCTAAAACTCTCTTCTCTCCAACTTCATCCTAATGAACAGGGGATCTACATCTTCTACGATAGAGAGCTTCGTATGGTGCCATTCCAATAGTTGCTTGGAAACTATTATTATAAGAGAACTCTACTAGAGGTAAGTATGACTCCCAATTACCTCCTAGATCTAAAATACATGTTCTCAGCATGTCTTCCAAAGTTTGGATGGTCTTTTTAGACTGACCATCGGACTGAGGGTGATATGCTGTACTAAAGTTCAGCTTCGTTCCCATAGCTCCTTGTAGACTTTTCCAAAATTTGGATGTGAACCTTGGGTCTCTGTCAGATACAATGGATACAGGTACACTGTGTAATCTCACAACCTCGTTAATGTACAACTGTGCCAATTGGTCTAAACTGAATGTCATTTTCACTGGAAGAAAATGAGTTGACTTCGTTAGTCGATCCACTACTACTCATACAGCATTATTTCCTCTTGCTGACTTTGGGAATCCAACCACAAAGTCCATCGTGATATTTTCCCATTTCCATTCAGGTATATCTAGTGGAATTAACAATCCAGCTAGTTTTTGGTGTTTTGCCTTAACCTGTTGACATACCATGCACTTCTGCACGTACAGCCCTATACTTCTTTTCATATTTCTCCACCAAAATATATCTCAAAGATCTCGATACATTTTCGTACCATCGGGATGTGCGGTGTATGGGGGTGGAATGAGCTTCTTTCAATATCTCGTTTCTCAAGGCTTCGTCCTTAGGTACGCAAATTCTTCCTCTAAATATCAGTGCCTGATCCTCAGCTATTCCAAAGCCCTTATTCTTATCGGTACCAACTTCATTCTTAATCTTTTGCAAAAATGAGTCTTTATTTTGTGCTTCTATAATTCGATCTCTAAGAGTAGGTCGAATTATTAAATCTGCTAGACGAGCAGTGACTTGTCCTGGTGTGGTAACCACTTCGATCTGCAACTTTTCCAAGTCCTTGACTAACTCCACTTGAGAGGTGGGTAGTGACGTCAATTGTCCCATTGATTTTCTACTTAGAGCATCGGCCACAACATTAACCGTACCCAAATGGTAGTGAATAGTGCAGTCGTAATCGTTCACTAATTCCAACCATCGTCTTGTCGTATATTCAATTCCTTCTGTGTGAGGAAATACTTGAGACTTTTGTAATCTGTGTAGATATCACACTTCCATCCATACAAGTAGTGTTGCCATATCTTCAAAGCGTGTACTACCGCTGCAAGTTCTAAATCATACGTCGGGTAGTTCTGCTCATGTTTCTTCTATTGTCTTGAAGCATATCATTCTGCATTAGTACACATCCCAATCCTCGCTTGGATGCATCGCTGTATATAACAAACCCTTTCGTACCTTCAGGTATTGTTAATACAGGTGCTGATATCAACTTCTGCTTAAGTTCTTGGAAACTTTGTTCGCATTTTTTCGTCCATTGGAATTTTACTCCCTTCCTTGTAAGCTGTGTCATTGGTCTAGCTATTTTGGAGAATCCTTCTATGAATCTCCTATAATATCTAGCCAATCCTAGAAAACTCCGTTCTTTGCCAGCATTTGTTGGTGCTTTCCAGTTGGTTACTGCTTCTACTTTTGCTGGATCTACATCAATCCCTTGGGCAGTAACTACATGTCCAAGAAATCCAACTCGTTCAAGCCAAAACTCGTACTTCTTGAATTTGGCATACAGCTTCTCCTTGCGTAATACCTCTAAGGCTATTCTCAAGTGCTCTTCATGTTGCTCCTTACTCTTGGAATATATGAGAATGTCATCGATGAAGACTATGACAAACTGATCCAAGTATTGATGAAACACTCGATTCATCAGGTCCATGAACACTGCAGGTGCATTGGTTAGCCCAAACGACATCACCGTAAACTCGTGGTGTCCATATCGAGTTCTAAAAGCTGTCTTAGGTATGTCCTTTGTCTCTACTTTCAGTTGATGGTATCCCAATTGTAAGTCGATCTTGGACAATACCTTAGCTCCTTTCAGTTGATCTAACAGATCCTCGATCCTCGGGAGTGGGTACTTATTCTTGATGGTTAATCGATTTATCTCCCTATAATCAATGCACATCCTCATGCTTCCATCTTTCTTCTTTACAAACAACACCGACACACCCCATAGAGATACACTTGGTCGTATGAAGCCCATATCTAGGAGTTCTTGCAACTACTTCTTTAATTCTTGTAGTTCCTTTGGGGCCATTCGGTATGGGGCCTTAGTTACTGGTGCCGTCCCAGGAATTAGGTCTATGGTGAATTCCACTTGTAGATCTTCTGGAAACACATCTACGAATTCCCGTACTACTGGTACATCTTCAACACTTATCATCTCTTGTTTCCCTCATGAGATACTTACTAGATAACCTTGACATGTTTCTTTTCTCAACATCTTCTCAGCTTGTAAAGCCGATACTAGTCGAATAAGGGGTTTTGTCTTCATTCCAAGGAATGAAAATGGTTTCTCTTCTGGTTTCTGAAATGATACTTCCATTTCTTTACATTGGATGGTGGCGTAATTACAACCTAACCAATCCATGCCTAGTATTATATTAAAATCCTTCATTTCTATCATGTCTAGGTTCGCTTCCATTGGTTTTCCCTCAACTTTGATACTTACTGACTTGGCTATTCTATTAGTATTCAAAGGGTTGCTTGAAGGAATACTAACTTCTAATGTACTTTTCGACTTATCACAGGTAATACTTGATTTAGCCATAAAAGTTGTTGAAGCAAAGGAGTGTGTAGCTCCTGAATCAAATAATACATAAGTAGGTGTATTGGCTATCAGTAGAGTACCTGCTATGACATTAGAGTTTTCCTCTACATCCTGTTGAGTCAATGCAAAAACTCGTGCTTTCCCTTTCTGGTTCTGGTTGCTGTTATCATCCTTCTTCTGGATATGTGTGGGACAATCCCTAATGATATATCCTGGCTTGCCACATCGAAAACAGACAATTTTTCGTTATAAGCACTTGCCACGATGTGTCCTTCCACACTTATAATAGGGCGCAATAATCGGCACAATGCTTTTATTGGCATTGGCTCCGCCATTAGCTTTCTTGTTCTGGCACTTGCCTTTTCCCTTGTCCTGGCCATTCCATTTCCTCTTTCCTATGTTACCATTGTTTAGTTGATTGAATAGTTGACCATGTTATTCGGCGCTAGTCTTTTGGTACCAAATAGCATGAGCTCTTTCCAGCACTTTACGGTATGTGGTGAAGCGACGGGACATAAGTATCATGCTTATATCCGAGTTCAGCCCTTGTTCAAACCTTCGTACCTTCTTATCTTTCGTATCCACCAGATGTGGAGCATACCTTGAAAGTTGATCAAACTTCTTCTCATACTCAGTCAGGGACATAGTCTTTTACTTGAGTTGGAGGAATTCACTTTCTTTGTGATCCCTCAAGGACTAGGGAAAGTACTTGTCCATTACTTCCCCTTTGAATTGCTCCCAAGTCAATTCTGCTTGTTGCTTAGGGGTCCTTGTCCTTGACATTGAGTGCCACCAGTGCTTGCATCACCGAAGAAAATGAACTCAGCACACTGGACTTTTTGAGCATCCGTGCACCCTATTAATCGGAATATATGCTCCAACTTGCAAAGCCACTCCTCGGCTGCAAGTGGATTAGCTGCTCTGTTGAAGGTAGGGGGCTTGTGCCTTCGAAATTTCTCGACCACTGAAGCATGGTTTGGAACATTAGGAGCTAGTGGTAGGGGTTGAGCTTGGTTCGGGTTTTGCCTGCCTAGGTCTTGAACCGCTCGAAGGAGGTCTCTTATCAAGTTTTGGTTTGCGCGGGCCATTTCCTTTAGATAAAACATATGGTTCTTATTAGTTTCATTCTTCGAATACTAAAGCAAAGAAGATAGTATTTTATTTCTTGACATAAAGGAAGCTATTACAAGGATTTAAATCTAATCCCTATAAGTTCTACGGATCTTCTTTGGTGGAGCTTCATCTTCGGAGGAGTCTTCCGCCTCAGGTCCGGACTCTATGTCCATCTCAACTTATGGCTCAGGCTCAGGATCATTCTCTAAATCATCCTCGGGTTCTTCTTCGGGATCTTCTTCCTCAGCCAAAGGTTCCTCCTCAAGCTCCTCATGGATTACATCATCCCACAAATCAATTAGGGCATGGTAATACCTCTCAAACTCGAACAGGTTTGGGTTGCCTTCTAACATGTCATCCCTAACCGTGACTCCCATATCTCCCCATTGATGTGGGAGGGAGTGTGTGAGGTTATTTATGGCCTCGATATGCGTGATCTCCATTCCAGCATTAACTGCCATCATGCATCTCTCATAGATGTCATACACATGTTCGCTAAGCGGTCGGGTCGGATCAGTTACATAGTTTTCATAGAATGAATAACAATTCTACGGTTCAATGCTTCTCTATATGCCCTGGCTTTTCTACGAGCCATATCTGTTGCATTTTCACATAGATCATACTTTTTCTTTGCTTAAAGAAAACATGCAAATATTTAAACTTTCATATCATGTAATTCCCTTTAAGCCCTTAGCTTTTGCCCAAGTCCATTACATATCTTTAAATAACACATCTCTAAATCATATCAAAGTATCATAACATAAACATAATCATTAACTTTAAACATGAACATACCTGGGCCATAGGATGAGATTGATGGATGGATGCACGATGCCATGGAATACCTTAAACTTTTCATTTTCCTTTTGTTTTAAAAAAAAAACATACTTGGTCTACAGAACTGGCTACCTTGCTCTGATACCACGTTGTAACGCCCTGACCCCTAGTGGACCGGAATGCTACTTACTTTACTTAGCTTAACTGGTGATTTAGTAACAAGTGTATACGTTTTAGCAGAAGCTTACATCTTCGGACAATAATTTAAATAAAAATACTTCAAATACTTTAAACAAAAACACTGAATCATTTTTCAAACAACAAAATGTAATTTATTTGAAGGAAACATAACTTGTTCTCGCATTCTGCGTTATTCAAAACTTTAAAGAAATAACATTGGAAAACATCTCATAAACATAAATCTAAATCACTTATTCATTGGATTTCCATGGGCTCGTTGCATCACTCTCCATCTTCTCCTCCATCCATGCTCGAGGTAGAATTCCTTCAATCTGTAGAGATGGGATTATACCCGTGAGTTGAAAAACTCAATAGGTGTCATAGGTGCATTTGTGATCAAGCTATACATTTCAAAACATTAACTTTATAACTTTTCATACATGCCGTACCCGGAGGCACCATTTGACATGAAGGGGTATGCCGTACCCGAGGGCACCATTTGACATACGAACATTTCTTCAAAATAGAGGGGTATGCCGTACCGGAGTACCATTTGACATACAACCATTAACATAGAGGGATATGCCGTACGGAGTACCATTTGACATACGAACATTAACATGAATCGAAACTTATAACTTAATACGATTAAACACATTGCACCTCTACCTACCTTGATTGATGCTTTTGAAACTTTGAAAACTTGGATTAAAAACTTCGATGAAACTTGGACGTTGAAAGAAATGCACTCCTTGGATGTTTGAAACTATTGAGAATTGATGCTTGAAAACACTTCTTAAACTTCTAGGAAAAATAGTTTTCCTCCCTCTCTTTTTCTCTCTTGGAAACTCTTTCTTTAGTATGTAAAAGCTCTTTCTTTTGGTGTGAGAAAAAATGAGTAAAATGAGGTCTCTATTTATAGGTAAATATCCCATAACTTAAAGCAAATGAACGGTCAACTTTCATTTAAGAGAGAAAACATGGGTGTCATTTAAGTTTGAGGTTAAATGCTTTAATTTAGTGGGATTTTTATTGTCAAAAACGTGGGTGGCCCTTTGAGAAAATAATTGATGAAAATAAATATTTAAATTCTGGAGAAAAAAGAGAAATTTTCATTTCAGGCAGTTTCGGTCGACCAGTTGTAGTCCGATTTACACTGCACAGCTTTCAGTGTTTCTATCATAACTTCTTCTCCCAATATCCAATTGAGGTAATTCAAAGTGCGTTGAAAAGCTAACTCAAAGAGCT
The DNA here is from genome assembly GCF_002742605.1 of Olea europaea var. sylvestris. Lineage (NCBI taxonomy): Eukaryota > Viridiplantae > Streptophyta > Magnoliopsida > Lamiales > Oleaceae > Olea > Olea europaea. Next base: position 755,314 of record NW_019235321.1, read on the forward strand.
ACAATATTTATTTAGATATCATTTTCCAAATCGAATGTTTCCTATGTTGAAAATGGGTCTCAAATGGGACTAAAAATCTGAAGTATACTTTAGTCATCCAATATTCATGTCTTAGTGCCACTAAGGTGTCTAGAATTATTTGGGGTTCTACAAGTTCATTTAGAAATGTCGTGAGCTTTCCAAAACGTGAGGAGTTGTGGGTACAAAATGGACACCGTGTGTGAAAGTTATACCAATTTCTTCGAACGTCGACAATCCAAGCATTCCATGTACGCAAGCGCCAATCCTTCCACATGAATTCAAACTACTAAAATCTATCATACATCATGGTGAAGCTGGGAGTTCATTTAGAATCGTAGTGAGCTTTTCGAAATGGGGTTATGGGCCCAAAACAAACACCATATGCGAAAGTTATGTCAATTTCTTCGAACGTCGACAATCCAAGTGTTCCATGTATGCAAGCGCCTATTCTATCACATGAATTTGAACTACAAAAATCCATCATATATCACGATGAAGCTATGAGTTCATTGAGAACCATCGCAAGCTTTTTGAAATGGGTTTATGGGCCCAAAATGGACTCCATATGCGAAAGTTATGCCAATTTCTTCGAACGTTGACAATCCAAGCGTTCCATGCACGCAATCTCCTATTTTTCCACACTATTTCAAACTATTAAAATCCATCATACATCATGACAAAGCTATGAGTTCGTTATGAATCATCGCAAGATTTTCAAAATGGGGTTATGGGCCCAAAACCGACACCGTATGCAAAAGTTATGCCAATTTCTTCGAACGTCGACAATCCGAGTGTTACATGTACGCAAGCGCCTATTCTTCCACACGAATTCAAACTACAAAAATCCATCATACGTCATGGAGAACCTTTGAGTTCAATTAGAATCATTGTGAACTTTTAGAAATGGGGTAATGGGCCCAAAACAGACACCGTATACGAAAGTTATGCCAATTTCTTCGAACGTCGACAATCCAAGCGTTCTGTGTAAGCCAGTTCTTATTCTTCCACTCGAATTCAAACTACTAAAATCTATCATACATCATGGCAAAGATGGGTATTCATTCAGAATCATCTTGAGCTTTTCAAAATGGGGTTATGGGCCCAAAACGAATACTGTATGCGAAAGTTATGCTAATTTCTTCGAACATCGACAATCCAAACTTTCCATGTACGCAAGCGCCTGTTCTTCCACATGAATTAAAATTGTTGAAATCCATCATCCATCATGGCTAAGATGTGAGTTCTTTAAGAATCATCGTGAGCTCTTCAAAATGGGGTTATGGGTCCAAAATCGACACCATATGTGAAAGATATGCCAATTTCTTAGAATGTCGACAATCCAAGCGTTCGATGCACGCAAGCGCCTATTCTTCCTAATGAATTCAAACTACTGAAATCCATTATACATTCTGGAAAACCTATTAGTTCATTTAAAATTGTTGTGTGCTTTCCGAAATGGGGTTATGGGCCCAAAACGGGCATCGTATGCGAAAGTTATGTCAATTTCTTCGAACGTTGACAATCCAAGCGTTCCCTACAGTCAAGTGCCCATTTTTACACACTAATTTAAACTGACAAAATCCATCATACATCACAGAAAAGCTTTGAGTTCATTTAGAATTATCATGAGCTTTCCGAAATGGGGTTATGGGCCAAAATTGGATACCGTATATGAAAGTTATGCCAATTTCTTCGAACGTCGACAATCCAAGCGTTCCATGTACGCAAGCGCCTATTTTTCCACACGAATTCAAACTACCAAAATCCATCATACGTCATGGTAAAGCTGTGAGTTCATTTAAATCGCAGCGAGTTATCCAAAATGGGGAGGGTTATGGGCCTAAAACGGTCACTTTATGTGAAAGTTATGCCAATTTCTTCGAAGGTCGACAATCCAAGCATTCCATGTACGTAAGAGCCTGTCCTTCCACAAGAATCCAAACTACTAAAATCCATCATACATCACAACGAAATGATGAGTTCATCCAAAATCGTCACGAGCTATGGACCCAAAACGAACACCACATACAAAAGTTATGCCAATTTCTTCAAACGTCGACAATCCAAGCGTTCCATGTTCATAAGCGCCCGTTCTTCCACATGAATTCAAGTTGCCAAAATTCATCATACATCACGATGAAGCTACGAGTTCATTTAGAATCGTCATGAGGTTTTCGAAATGTGGAGAGTTATGGGGCCAAAACGGACATCGTATGCGATAATTATGCCAATTTCTTCGAACGTAGGCAATTCAAGCGTTCCATGTTCGCAAGCGCCTGTTCTTCCAAGTGAATTCAAACTGTAAAAATCTATCATATGTTACGATGAAGCTACGAGTTCATACAGAATCATCGTGAGCTTTCCAAAATGTGGGGAGTCATGGGTCCAAAATGGACACCGTATGCAAAAGTTGTACTAATTTCTTCGAATATCGACAATCCAAGCCTTCCGTGTATGCAAATGCCTATTCTTCCACACAAATTCAAACTACTAAAATCAATCCTACGTCGAGTTCATTTGAAATCATCACTGAAATGGGGTTATGGGCCCAAATCGGACATCGTATGTGAAAGTTATGCAAATTTCTTAGAACATCGACAATCCAAGCGTTCCATGTACACGAGCGCCTATTCTTCCACACATATTCAAACTGTCGAAATCCATCATACATCACAGCAAAGTTATGTGTTCATTAAAAATCATCGTGAGGTTTCTGAAATGGGGTTATGGGCCTAAAACGGACACCTTATGTGAAAGTTATGCCAATTTCTTCGAAGGTCGACAATCCAAGCATTCCATGTACGTAAGAGCCTGTCCTTCCACAAGAATCCAAACTACTAAAATCCATCATACGTCAGAGTTCATCCAAAATCGTCACGAGCTATGGACCCAAAACGAACACCACATACAAAAGTTAAGCCAATTTCTTCAAACGTCGACAATCCAAGCGTTCCATGTTCATAAGCGCCCGTTCTTCCACATGAATTCAAGTTGCCAAAATTCATCATACATCACGATGAAGCTACGAGTTCATTTAGAATCGTCATGAGGTTTTCGAAATATGGAGAGTTATGGGGCCAAAACGGACATCGTATGCTATAATTATGCCAATTTTTTCGAACGTAGACAATTCAAGCGTTCCATGTTCGCAAGCGCCTGTTCTTCCACGTGAATTCAAACTAAAAAAATCTATCATATGTTACGCTGAAGCTACGAGTTCATACAGAATCATCGTGAGCTTTCCAAAATTTGGGGAGTCATGGGTCCAAAATGGACACCGTATGCAAAAGTTGTACTAATTTCTTCGAATATCGACAATCCAAGCCTTCCGTGTATGCAAATGCCTATTCTTCCACACAAATTCAAACTACTAAAATCAATCCTACGTCGAGTTCATTTGAAATCATCACCCAAATAGGGTTATGGGCCCAAATCGGACATCGTATGTGAAAGTTATGCAAATTTCTTAGAACATCGACAATCCAAGCGTTCCATATACACGAGCGCCTATTCTTCCACAGAAATTCAAACTGTCGAAATCCATCATACATCACAACAAAGTTATGTGTTCATTAAAAATCATCGTGAGGTTTCTGAAATGGGGTTATGGGCCTAAAACGGACACCTTATGTGAAAGTTATGCTAATTTCTTCGAAGGTCGACAATCCAAGCATTCCATGTACGCAAGCGCCTGTTCTTCCACACAAATTCAAATAGCCAAAATCCATCATACGTCATGGCGAAGCTGTGAGTTCATTCAGAATCATCACGAACTTTTTGAAATGTGCGGGGTTGTGGGACAAAAATGGACACCACATGTGAAAGTTATGCCAATTTCTTCGAACGTTGACAATTCAAACTTTCCATGTACGCAAGCGCCTGTTCTTCCACATGAATTCAAACAGATAAAATCCATCATACGTCATGGCTGAGTTTTGAGTTCATTCAGAATTGTCGTGAGCTTTATGGAATACAGTTATAATTCCAAAACCGACATCATATGTGAAAGTTATGCCAATTTCTTAGAACGTCAGCAATCCAAGCATTCCATATACGCAAGCGCCTGTTCTTCCACATGAATTCAAACTGCTGGAATCCATCATACATCATGGAAAACCAAAGAGTTCATTCAAAATCATTGTGTACTTTTTGAAATGGGGTTATGGGCACAAAACGTACACCGTATGTGAAAGTTATGCCAATTTCTTCAAACGTCGACAATCCAGGCGTTGGATGTACGCAAGTGCCCGTTCTTCTACACAAATTCAAACTACCAAAATCCATCATATATCATAGTGAAGGTCTAAGTTCATTCAAGATCATCGTGAGCTTTCCGAAATGGGGTTATGGGCCCAAAATGGATACCGTACGCAAAAGTTATGCCGATTTCTTCGAACATCGACAATCCAAGCATTTGATGTATGCAAGCGCCTGTTCTTCAACACGAATTCAAACTGCCAAAATCCATCATACGTCATGGTGAAGCTGTGAGTTCATTCAAAATTGTCGCAAGCTTTCTGAAATGGGGAGGGTTATAGGCCCGAAACGGATACCGTATGCGAAAGTTATGCCAAATTCTTAGAACATCGACAATCCAAGCATTCCACGTATGCAAGTGCCTGTACTTCCACATGAATTCAAACTACCAAAATCCATCATACATCATGATAAAGTGGTGAGTTCAACCAAAATTGTCGTGAGCTCTTTGAAATGGTGTTATGGGCCCAAAACGGACACCGTATTGAATGTTATGCCAATTTTTTCAAACGTCGACAATCCAAGCATTCCATGTACGCAAGCGCCTGTTCTTCCACTCGAATTCAAACTGCCAAAATCCATTATACATCACGACGATGCTATGAGTTTGTTTAGAATCATCATGAGGTTTTCGAAATGTGAGGAGTTATGGGCCCAAAATGGACACCGAATGCGAAAGTTATTCCAAGTTCTTTGAACGTCGACAATCCAAGCGTTCCATGTTTGCAAGTGTCTATTCTTCCACGCGAATTCAAACTACCAAAATCCATCATACGTCACAGTGAAGCTACGAGTTCATTCAAAATCGTTGCTAGCTTTCCAAAATGTAGGGAGTTATATGTCCAAAACTGACACTGTATGTAAAGTTATGCCAATTTCTTTGAATGTCGACAATTCAAGCATTCCGTGCAAGTAAGAGCCTGTTCTTCCACACGAATTCAAACTAATAAAATCCATCATACGTCACGGTAAAGTTGTGATTGCATTCAGAATCATCGTGAGCTTACCAAAATGTGGAGAGTTATGGGTAAAAAACGGACACCATATGCGAAAGTTGTGTCAATTTCTTCGAACGTCGACAATCCAAGCGTTCCATGTACGCAAGCGCCGATTCTTTCATACAAATTCAAACTATCAAAATCCATCATACATCACTACAAAGTTGTGAGTTCATTTAGAATCGTAATAAGCTTTTTGAAATGGGGTTATGGGATGTCCAAAATGGACACCGTTTGTGAAAGTTATGCCAATTTCTTCGAATGTCAACAATCCAAGCATACCATGTTTGCAAGCGCCTGTCCTTCCACACGAATTCAAACTGTCAAAATCCGTCATATGTCACAACGAACTGACGAGTTCATCCAAAATCATCACGAGCTCTTATGGGCCCAAAACGGACACCGTATGCGAAAATTATGCCAATTTCTTCGAACGTCGACAATCCAAGCATTCCATGTGCGCAAGCGCCTATACTTCCACATGAATTCAAACTGCTAAAATCCATCATAAATCATGGCAAACCTACGAGTTCATTTATAATCGTCATGAGCTTTCTAAAATATGGGGAGTTATGGGCCCAAAACGGATACCGTATGCGAAAGTTATGTCAATTTCTTCGAAGGTCGACTATCCAAGCATTACATGTTCGCAAGCGCGTGTTCTTCCACGTGAATTCAAATTGCCAAGATCCATCATACGTCATGGTGAAGCTACGAGTTCATTTAGAATCATCGTGAGTTTTCCAAAATGTGGGGTGTTATGGGTCCAAAACGGATAGCGTATGTAAAAGTTATGCCAATTTCTTCGAATGTCGACAATCCAAGCGTTCCATGTACGCAAATGCCTGTTCTTCGACATGAATTCAAACTACCAAAATTCATCATACATTGAATTTATTCAGAATAGTTGCGAGCTCTCCAAAATGGGGTTATAGGCCCAAAACGAACATCGTATGTGAGAGTGATGCCAATTTCTTGGAACGTCGACATCCAAGCATTCTATGTACACAATCACCAGTTCTTCCACACAAATTCAAACTACTGAAATCCATCGTATGTCACTACATAGCTATGAGTTCATTCAAAATCATCATGAGCTTTCCAAAATGTGGGAAATTATGGGTCAAAAATGAACACCGCATGAGAAAGTTATATCAATTTCTTCGAATGTCAACAATCCAAGCATTCCATGTACGCAAGTGCCTATTCTTTTACACGAATTAAAACTATCAAAATCTATCACACATCACGATAAAGTTGTGAGTTCATTCAAAATCATCGTGAGCTTTTTGAAATGGGGTTATGGGGCTAAAACCGACGCCGCATGTGAAAGTTATGCCAATTTCTTCGAACGTTGACAATCCAAGCATTCCACATACGCAAGCGCCTATTCTTCCACATGAATTCAAACTGCCAAAATCTGTCATACGTCATGGCAAAGCTGTGAGTTCATTTAGAATCATCGCGAAATGTGGGGGTTATGGTCTCAAAACGGACACCATATGTGAAAGTTATGCCAATTTCTTCGAAGGTGGACAATCCATGCATTCCATATATGCATGTGCCCATTCTTCCACATGAATTCAAACTGCTGAATTCCATCATACGTTACGATAAAGTTATGAGTTCATTTAGAATCATCATGAGCTTTTTGAAATTGGGTTATGGGTCCAAAATTGACACCGTATGTGAAAGTTATGCCAATTTCTTTGAACGTCGATAATCCATGCATTCCATGTACACAAGCGCCTATTATTCCACATGAATTCAAATTGTTGGAATACATCATACATCATGGAAAACATAAGAGTTCATTCAAAATTGTCGTGTGCTTTTTGAAATGGGGTTATGGGCCCAAAACAGACATCGTATACGAAAGTTATGCTAATTTCTTCGAACGTCGACAATCCAAGCATTCCAGGTAGGCAATCGCTAGTTCTTACACACAAATTCAAACTGTTGAAATACATCATACGTCACGGAAAAGCTATGTGTTCATTCAAAATCTTCATGAGCTTTCCAAAATGTGGCGAATCGTGGGTCCAAAATGGACACCGTATGCGAAAGTTATGCCAATTTCTTCGAACGTCAACAATCCAAGCATTCCATGTACTTAAGTACCTATTCTTCCACATGAATTCAAACTACTGAAATCCATCATACATAATGGTGAAGTGATGAGTTCATTCAAAATCGTCGTGAGCTCTCCAAAATGGGGTTATGGACCTAAAACGGACACCGTATGCGAAAGTTATGCCAATTTCTTCGAACGTTGACAATCCAACTCAAGCGCCTATTCTTCAACAAGAATTCAAATAGCCAAAATCAATCATACGTCACGGTAAAGCTACGAGTTCATTTAGAATTGTTACGAGCTTTCTGAAATATGGGGAATTATGGGCCCAAAACGGACACCGTATGTGAAAGTTCTGCCAATTTCTTCGAACGTCGACTATCCAAGTGTTCCATGTATGCAAGCCTGTTCTTCCACTCAAATTCAAACTGCTGAAATCCGTCATAAGTCACGGTGAAGCTGTGAGTTCAATTAGAGTCGTTGCGAGATTTTGAAATGTGGGGGGTTATGGGCTTAAAACGGACATCGTTTACAAAGTTATGCTAATTTCTTTGAATGTCAATGATGCAAGGGTTCCATGTACGCAAGTGCCTATTCTTCCACACGAATTCAAACTGTCGAAATCCATCATACATCATGACAAAGCTATAAGTTCATTTGGAATCATTGTGAGCTTTTCAAAATGGGGTTATGGGCCCAAAATGGACACCGTATGCGAAAGTTATGCCAATTTCTTCGAACGTCGACAATCCAAGCGTTCCATGTACGGAAGCGCCTGTTCTTCCACACGAATTCAAATTGTTAAAATCTATCATATGCCATGATGAAGCTGTTATTCATTCAGAATTGTAGTGAGCTTTCTGAAATGGGGTTATGGGCCCAAATCGGACACCGTATGCGAAAGTTTTGCCAATTTCTTCGAACGTCGATAATCCAAGAGTTCCATGTATGCAAGCGCCTGTTCTTCAACACGAATTTAAACTGTCGAAATCTATCTTACATCTTGATGAAGCTATGAGTTCATTCAGAATCATCATGAGCTTTCCAAAATATGGGGAGTTATGGGTCCAAAATGGACACTGTATGCAAAAATTGTGCCAATTTCTTTGAGCGTCAACAATCCAAGGGTTCCATGCATGCAAGTGCCTGTTCTTCCACATGAATTCAAACTTTCGAAATCCATCATACATCATGGCAAAGCTATGAGTTCATTCAAAATCGTTGCGAGATTTTCGAAATGTGGGGGTTATGTGCCCAAAACAGACATCGTAAACGAAAGTTATGCCAATTTATTCGAACGTTGACAATCCAAGCATTCCACGTACACAAGTGCCTATTCTTCCACACGAATTCAAACTGTTGAAATCCATCATACGTCATAGCGAACCTATGAGTTCATTCAAAATCATCGTGAGGTTTTCAAAATGTGGGGAGTTATGGACCCAAAACGAACACCGTATGCGAAAGTTATGCCAATTTCTTCGAACGTCGACAATCCAAGTGTTCCAAGTATGCAAGCGCCTATTCTTCTGCACGAATTCAAACTGTCAAAATCCATCATACATCACGATGAAGCTGTTAGTTCATCCAAAATCATTGTGAGATTTTTGAAATGTGGGGGGGTTATGGGCCCAAAACGAACATCATATGTGAAAGTTATGCCAATTTTTTAGAACGTCGACAATAAGCGTTCCATGTACGCAAGCACCTGTTCTTCCACTCGAAATCGAAATGTCAAAATCCATCATATGTCACGATAAAGTTGTGAGTTCATTCATAGTTGTCATGAGCTTTTCAAAATGTGGGGAGTTATGGGTCCAAAACGGACACCGTATCCGAAAGTTGCCAATTTCTTCGAACATCAAAAATCTAAGCGTTCTATGTACGCAAGTGCCTATTCTTCCACATGAATTCAAACAATCGAAATCCATAATACATCATGGTAAAGCTATGAGTTCAGTCATAATCGTCGTGAGATTTTCAGAATGGGGTTATAGGCCCAAAACGGACATCGTATGCGAAAGTTATGCCAAGTTCTTAGAACGTCGACAATCCAAGCATTCCATGTAGGCAATCGCCAATTCTTACACACGAATTCTAGCTGTTGAAATCCATCATATGTCACGGAAAAGCTATGTGTTCATTCAGAATCATCGCACACTTTCCAAAATGTAGCGAATTGTGGGTCCAAAACGGACATCGTATGCGAAAGTTATGCCAAATTCTTCGAACATCAACAATCCAAGCATTCCATGTACGCAAGCCCTGTTCTTCCACACTAATTCAAACTGTAAAAATCTATCATATATCATGACGAAGCTACGAGTTCATTTAGAATCGCCACAAGCTTTTTGAAATGTGGAGGGTTATGGTCCCAAAGTGGACACCGTATGCGAAAGTTATGCCAATTTCTTCGAACGTTAACAATCTAAGGGTTCCATGTTCGCAAGCGCCTATTCTTCCACACACATTGAAACTGTAGAAATCCATCATACATAATGGCAAAGTGATAAGTTCATTCAAAATTGTCGTGAGCTATCCCAAATGGGGTTATGGACCTAAAACGGACATCGTATGTGGAAGTTATGCCAATTTCTTCGAACGTTGACAATCCAAGCATTCCATGTTTGCAAGTGCCTATTCTTCCACAAAAATTCAAACAGCCAAAATCCATCATATGTCATGGCAAAGCTTCGAGTTCAATTAGAATTATCACAAGCTTTCTGAAATTTGGGGAGTTATGGGCCCTAAATGGACATCGTATGCGAAAGTTATGCCAATTTCTTCGAACGTCGACTATCCAAGTGTTCCATGTACGCAAGCGACTATTTTTCCATACATTTGGCTAAAATCGATCATATGCCATAGGGAAGCTGTGATTCATTCAGAATCATCGTGAGCTTTCTAAAATGGGGTTATAGGCCCAGAATGGACACCGTGTACGAAAGTTATACCAATTTCTTTGATTAACAACTATCCAAGTGTTCCATGTACGCAAGCACCTATTCTTCCACAGGAATTCAAACTGTAGAATCCATTATACATCATAGCGAAGCTATGAGTTCATTCAAAATCATCGTGAGCTTTCCAAAATGGAGTAATGGGCCTAAAACGGACACCGTATGCAAAAGTTATGCCAATTTCTTTGAACGTTGACAATTCAAGCGCTCCATGTACGCAAACGCCTGTTCATCCACACGAATTCAAACTACCAAAATCCATCATACATCACGAGAAAGCTGTGAGTTCATTCAGAATCATTACGAGCTATCCAAAATGTGGGGAGCTAAGGGTCAATAACGAACATTGTATGCGAAAGTCATGCTAATTTCTTAGAACGTCGACAATCCAAGCGTTCCATGTACGCAAACGCCTGATCTTCCACATGAATTCAAATTGTCGAAATCTATGATATGCCATGGGAAAGCTATGATTCATTCAAATCAATGTGAGCTTTCCGAAATGGGGTTATGGGTCCAAAACGGACACCGTATACGAAAGTTATACCAATTTCTTCGAACGTCGACTATCCAAGCGTTCCATGTACGTAAGCGCCTATTCTTCCACTCGAATTCAAACTGTCAAAATCCATCATACATCACGGCGAAGGTATGAGTTCATTTAAAGTCGTTGTGAGATTTCAAAAATATGGGGGATTGTGGGCCTAAAACGGACATCGTTTGTGAAAGTCATGTCAATTTCTTCAAACGTTGACAATCAAAGGGTTCCATGCACACAAGCACTTGTTCTTCCACACGAATTCAAACTGTCAAAATCCATCATACATCATGTCGAAGCTATAAGTTCATTTAGAATCATCGTGAGCTTTTTGAAATGGGGTTATGGTCCCAAAATGGACCCCGTATGCGAATGTTATGCCAATTTCTTTGAACGTCAACAATCCAAGCTTTCCATGTACACAAGCACCTATTCTTCCACACGAATTACAATTGTTAAAATCTATCATACACCACGATGAAACTATAATTCATTCTGAATCATCGTGAGCTTTTTGAAATGGTGTTATGGGCCCGAACGGGACACCGTATGCGAAAGTTATGCCAATTTCTTCGAATGTCGACAATCCAAGCGTTCCATGTACGCAAGCGCCTATTCTTCAACACAAATTTAAACTATAGAAATCCATCATACATCCTGATAAAGCTGAATCGTCACCAGCTTTTCGAGATATGGGGAGTTATGGGTCCAAAAGGGACACCGTATGCAAAAGTTATACTAATTTCTTCGAGCGTCGACAATCCAAGGGTTCGATGAACGCAAGCGCTTGTTCTTCCACACGAATTCAAACTTCCGAAATCCATCATACATCATGATGAAGCTATGAGTTCATTTAAAATTGTTGCGAGATTTTTGAAATGGGGGGATATGGGCCCAAACCAGACAGTGTATACAAAAGTTATGCCAATTTCTTCGAACATCGACGATCCAATCGTTCCATGTACGCAAGCGCCTGTTCTTCAACATGAATTTAAACTATTGAAATCCATCGTATGCCTTGATGAAGCTACAATTCATTCATAATTGTCACCAGCTTTCCAAAATATGGGGAGTTATGTGTCAAAAACGGACACCGTATGCAAAAGTTATGCCAATTTCTTCGAGCGTCGACAGTCTAAGTGTCCCATGTACGCAAGCGCTTAATCTTCCACATGAATTCAAACTACCAAAATCCATCACACGTGATGGTGAAGCTATGAGTTCATTTAAAATCGTTTCTAGATTTTTGAAATGTGGGAGATTATGGGCCCAAAACAGACATCGTATGCGAAAGTTATGCTAATTTCTTCGAACGTCGACAATCCAAGCATTCCATGTACACAGTCGCCTGTTCTTCCACAAGAATTCAAACATTCGAAATCCATTATATTTCATGACGAAGCTATGAGATCATTCAAAATCATCATGAACTTCTTGAAATGTGGGGAGTTATGGGCCAAAACGGACACCGTATGCTAAAGTTATGCCAATTTCTTCGAACATCGACAATCCAACCTTTCCATGTACACAAGGGCCTATTCTTCCACACGAATTCAAACTGTTGAATCATCATATATCATGGTAAAGCTGTTAGTTCATTCAAAATTGTTGCAAGATTTTTGAAATGCGGGGGGTTATGGGCCTAAAACGGACATCATATGTGAAAGTTATGTCAATTTCTTCGAACGTCGACAATCAAGCATTCCATGTACGCAAGTGCCTATTCTTCCACTCGATTTCAAACTATCAAAATCAATCATACGTCATGAAAGGCTAGGAGTTTATTCAGAATCTTCTCGAGCTTTTCGAAATGTGGGGAGTTATGGGTCCAAAATGGATATCGTATGCGAAAATTATGCCAATTTCTTCCAATGTCGACAATCCAAGCGTTCCATGTTTGCAAGAGTCTATTCTTCAACACGAATTTAAACTGTCGAAATCCATAATATGTCATGATAACGCTACGAATTCATTTAGAATCATCACCAGCTTTCCGAAATATGGAGAGTTATGGGTTCAAAATGGAAAAGTTATGCCAATTTCTTCGAGCATCGATAATCTAAGCATTTCGTGTACGCAATCACCTATTCTTCCACAGGAATTAAAACTACCGAAATCCATCATACATCACAGTGAAGCTATGAGTTCATTCAAAATTGTTGTGAGCTTTTCGAAATGGGGTTATGGGCCTAAATCGGACACTGTATGCGAAAGTTATGCCAATTAATTTGAACGTCGACAATCCAAGAGTTCCATGTACGCAAGCGCCTGTTCTTCCACACGAATTCAAACTATCAAAATCTATCATACATCACGACAAAGCTGTGAGTTCATTCAGAATCGTTGTGAGATTTCCAAAATGTGAGGGTTAATGGGCCCAGAACGGGCATTGTATGTGAAACTTATGCATATTTCTTTGAACGTCGACAATCCAAGTGTTCCACGTTCGCAAGCGCCTGTTCCTCAACACGAATTTAAACTGTCAAAATCCATCATACGTCTTGATGAAGCTAGAGTTCATTTAGAATCATCACCAGCTTTCTGAAATATGGAGAGTTATGGGTCCAAAACGGACACTGTATGTAAAAGTTATGCCAATTTCTTTGAGCGTCGACAAACCAAGGGTTCCAGGCACGCAAGCGCCTTTTCTTCCACACGAAGTCAAACTGCCAAAATCCATCATACATCATGGCGAAGCTATGAGTTCATTCAGAATCATCGTGAGCATTTCAAAATGGAGCTATGGGCCTAAATTGGACACCGTATGTGAAACTTATGCCAATTTCTTTGAACGTTGACAATCCAAGCGTATCATGTACGCTAGCGCCTGTTCTTCAACATGAATTTAAACTGTCGAAATCCATCATATGTCTTGATGATGCTACGAGTTAATTCAGAATCATCACCAGCTTTCTGAAATTGGGGACTTATGTGTCCAAAACGGACACCGCATGCAAAAGTTTTGCCAACTTCTTCGAGGGTCGACAATCCAAGCGTTCCATGTATGCAAGGGCCTGTTCTTCCACATGAATTCAAACTATCGAAATCCATCATACATCATAGTGAAGCTATGAGTTCATTCAAAATCGTTGCGAGATTTTCAAAATGTGGGGGGTTATGGGCCCAAAACCGACATCGTATGCGAAAGTTGTGCCAATTTCTTCGAACGTCGACAATCCAAGCATTTAATGTTCGCAAGCGCTTGTTCTTCCACACAAATTCAAACTGCTGAAATCCATCGTATGTCATGGCGAAGCTATGATTTCATTCAAAATCATTGTGAGCTTTCTAAAATGTGGGGAGTTATAGGCCCAAAATGGAAATCGTATGCAAAAGTTATGCCAATTTCTTCGAACGTCGACAATCCAAGTGTTCCATGTATGCAAGCGCCTGTTCTTCCACTCAAATTCAAACTGTCAAAATCCATTATATGTCATGATGAAGATACAAGTTTATTCAGAATCATCGCGAGCTTTCCAAAATATGGGGAGTTATGGGTCTAAAATGGACATCGTATGCGAAACTTAAGTAAATTTCTTCGAACATCGACAATCCAAGCGTTCCATGTTTGGAAGCGCCTGCTCTTTAGCACGAATTCAAACTACCGAAATCCATCAAACATCATGGCAAGCTGTTTGTTCATTCAAAATCGTTGCGAGATTTCCAAAATGTGGAGAGTTATGGGCCCAAAACGGACATCGTATGCGAAAGTTCTGCTAATTTCTTTGAATGTTGGCAATCCAAGTTTTCCATGTATGCAAGCACCTATTCTTCAACTCGAATTCAATCTATCGAAATCCATCATATGTCACGATGAAGCAGAGAGTTCAATCATAATCATCAGGAGCTTTCTGAAATGTGGGGAGTTATGAGTCCACAACGGACACCGTATGCAAAAGTTATGCCAATTTCTTCGAACATTGACAATCCAAGCATTCAATGTACGTAAGCACATGTTCTTCCACACGAATTCAAACTGTCGAAATCCATCATACATCATGACAAAGCTATGAGTTCATTCAAAATCGTTGCGAGATTTTCAAAATGTAGGGGGTTATGGGCCCAAAACGGACATCGTATGGGAAAGTTATGCCAATTTCTTCGAACGTCGACAATCCAAGCATTTAATGTACACAGGCGCCTGTTTTTCCACACAAATTCAAACTACTGAAATCCATCGTACGTCATGGTGAAGCTATGAGTTCATTCAAAATCATCGTGAGCTTTCTAAAATGTGGGGAGTTATGGGCCCAAAACGGAAACCGTATGCAAAAGTTATGCTAATTTCTTCAAACGTCGACAATCCAAGTGTTCCATGTACGCAAGTGCCTATTCTTCCACTCAAATTCAAACTATCAAAATCCATCATATGTCATGATGAAGATGCAAGTTTTTTTAGAATCGTCGCGAGCTTTCCAAAATATGGGGAGTTATGGGTCTAAAACGGACATCTTATGCGAAACTTATGCAAATTTCTTCGAACATCGACAATCCAAGCATTCCATGTTTGGAAGCGCCTGCTCTTCAGCACGAATTTAAACTGTCCAAATCCATCATACGCCTTAATAAAGCTACGAGTTCATTCAAAATCATTACCAGCTTTCTGAAATATGGAGAGTTATGGGTCCAAAACGGACACCATATGCAAAAGTTATGCCAATTTCTTCGAGCATCAACAATCTAAGCGTTCCATGTACGCAAGCTCCTGTTGTTCGACACGAATACAAACTTCAAAAATCCATCATACATCACGGTAAAGCTATGAGTTCTTTCAAAATTGTTGCGAGATTTCTGAAATGTGGGAGGTTATGGGCCCAAAATAGACAACGTATCCGAAAGTTATGTCAATTTCTTTGAACGTCGACAATCCAAGCGTTCCGTGTATGCAAGGCCTATTCTTCCACACGAATTCAAACTATCGAAATCCATCAAACGTCATGGCAAAGCTGTTTGTTCATTCAAAATCGTTGTGAGATTTCCAAAATGTGGAGAGTTATGGGCCCAAAACGGACATCGTATGCAAAAGTTCTGCCAATTTCTTCGAATGTTGGCAATCCAAGCTTTCCATGTACGCAAGTGCCTATTCTTCAACTCGAATTCAATCTATCAAAATCCATCATATGTCACGATGAAGCAGAGAGTTCAATCATAATCATCAGGAGCTTTCTGAAATGTGGGGAGTTATGAGTCCACAATGAACACCGTATGCAAAAGTTATGCCAATTTCTTTGAACATCGACAATCCAAGTGTTCAGTGTACGTAAACGCATGTTCTTCCACACGAATTCAAACTGTCAAAATCCATCATACATCATGACGAAGCTATGAGTTCATTTATAATTATTGTGAGCTTTTTGAAATGGGGTTATGGGTCCAAAAGGGAAATCGTATGTGAAAGTTATGCAAAATTCTTAGAACGTCAACAATCTAAGTATTCCAGGTACACAAGCGCTTGTTCTTCCACACGAATTCAAACTGCTAAAATCTATCATATGTCATGGTAAAGCAGCGAGTTCATTTAGAATCATAAGGAGCTTTTCGAAATATGGGGAGTTATAGGTCCAAAACGGACATCATATGCGAAAGTTACGCCAATTTCTTCAAGCATCGACAATCCAAGCGTTCCATGTACGCAAGCAACTGTTCTTCCACACGAATTCAAACTGCTGAAATCGATCATACACCATGACACAACTATGATTCATTCAGAATCATCGTGAGCTTTCCAAAATGGTGTTATTGGCCTAAAACGGACACCGTACACGAAATTTATACCGATTTCTTTCAATGGCGACTATACAAGCGTTCCATGTACACAAGCGCCTATTCTTCCATAGGAATTCAAACTATAGAATCCATCATACATCATGGAAAAGCTACGAGTTCATTCAAAATCATCGTGAACTTTCCAAAATGGGATAATGGGCCCAAAACGGACGCCGTATGCAAAAGTTATACCAATTTCTTCCAACGTCGACAATCCAAGCATTCCATGTACGCAAATGCCTATTCTTCCACACGAATTCAAACTACCAAAACCATCATACATCATGGGAAAGCTGTGATTCATTTAGAATCATCGTGAGCTTTCCGAAATGGGGTTATGGCCCAAAAACGGACACCGTATGCGAAAGTCATACCAATTTCTTCGAACATCGACAATCCAAGCATTCCGTGTATGCAAGTGCTAGTTCTTCGACAAGAATTCAATCTGTTAAAATCCATTATACATCACGGTGAAGTTGTTAGTTCATTCAAAATCATTGTGAGATTTCCAAAATGTGGGCGGTTATGGGCCCCAAACGGATATCGTATGTGAAAGTTATGTCAATTTCTTTGAACATTGACAATCTTAGTGTTCCATGTACGCAAGCGCTTGCTCTTCCACTCGAATTCAAACTGTCGAAATCTATCATACGTTATGATGAAGCTACGAGTTCATTCAGAATCGTCCTGATTTTTTTGAAATGTGTGGAGTTATGGGTCTAAAACGGATATTGTATGCGAAACTTATGCCAATTTCTTAAAACGTCGACAATCCAAACGTTCCATGTTTGCAAGTGCCAGTTCTTCAAGACAAATTTAAACTGTAGAAATCCATCATACGTCTTGATAAAGCTACGAGTTCATTCAGAATCATCCCCAGCTTTCCAAAATATGGGAAGTTATGGGTCCAAACTGGACACTGTATGCAAAAGTTATGCCAATTTCTTCGAGCGTAGACAATCCAAGCCTTCCATGTACGCAAGCGCCAGTTCTTCCACACGAATTCAAACTACTAAAATCCATCATACATCACGGTAAAGCTATGAGTTCATTCAAAATCATTGTAAGCTTTTCGAAATGGGGTTATGGAACGAAAATGGACACCGTATGCAAAAGTTATGCAAATTTATTCGAACGTCGACAATCCAGGCGTTCAATGTACGCAAACGCATGTTCTTCCACATGAATTCAAACTATTGAAATCCATCATACATCACGGAAAAACTATGAGTTCATTCAAAAATGTTGTGAGATTTCCAAAATGTTGGGGGTTATGGGCCCAAAACAGACATCATATGCGAAACTTATGTCAATTTCTTTGAACGTTGACAATCCAAGCACTCCATGTTCGCAAGCGCCTATTCTTCAACTCGAATTTAAACTATCAAAATCCATCATACGTCTTGATGAAGCTACGAGGTCATTCAGAATCGTCACCATCTTTCCAAAATATGGGGTGTTATGGGTCCAAAATGGACACCGTATGCAAAAGTTATGCTAATTTCTTCGAGCGTCGACAATCCAAGGGTTCCATGCACGCAAGCGCATGTTCTCCACACAAAGTCAAGCTGTTGAAATCCATCATACATCATGGAGAAGCTATGAGTTCATTCAAAATCATCGTGAGCTTTCCAAAATGGGGTTATGGGCCCAAAATGGACACTGTATGCAAAAGTTATGCCAATTTCTTCGAACGTCGACAATCCAAGCGTTCCATGTACGCAAGCGCTTATGCATCCACATGAATTCAAAACTGTTCAAATCTATCATATGCTACAGCGAAGCTGTGATTCATTCAAAATCATCTTGACCTTTCCAAAATGGGGTTATGGGTCCAAAACGAACACCGTATGAGAAAGTTACGCTAATTCCTTCGAACATCGACTATCCAAGCGTTCCATGTACGCAAGCGCCTATACGTCCACACGAATTCAAACTGTCAAAATCAATCATACATCATGGTGAAGCTATGAGATCATTCATAATCGTCGTGAGCTTTTTGAAATGGGATTATGAGCCCAAAACGGACACCGTATGTGAAAGTTATGCAAAGTTTTTAGAACGTCGACAATCCAAGTTTCCTGGTACGCAACCACTTGTTCTTCCACACGAATTCAAACTACCAAAATCCATCATACGTCACAATGAAGTTACGAGTTCACTTAGAATCGTCACGAGCTTTTCGAAATATGGGGATTTATGGGTCCAAAACGGACATCATATGCGAAAGTTATGCTAATTTCTTCGAGCATCGACAATCCAAGCATTCCATGTACGCAAGCGACTGTTCTTCCACACGAATTCAAACTGCTGAAATCGATCATACACCATGGCATAGCTATGATTCATTCAGAATCATCGTGAGCTTTCCAAAATGGTGTTATTGGCCTAAAACGGACACCGTACACGAAATTTATACCGATTTCTTTCAATGGCGACTATACAAGCGTTCCATGTACACAAGCGCCTATTCTTCCATAGGAATTCAAACTATAGAATCCATCATACATCATGGAAAAGCTACGAGTTCATTCAAAATCATCGTGAACTTTCCAAAATGGGATAATGGGCCCAAAACGGACGCCGTATGCAAAAGTTATACCAATTTCTTCCAACGTCGACAATCCAAGCATTCCATGTACGCAAATGCCTATTCTTCCACACGAATTCAAACTACCAAAACCATCATACATCATGGGAAAGCTGTGATTCATTTAGAATCATCGTGAGCTTTTCGAAATGGGGTTATGGCCCAAAAATGGACACCGTATACGAAAGTCATACCAATTTCTTCGAACATCGACAATCCAAGCATTCCGTGTATGCAAGTGCTAGTTCTTCGACAAGAATTCAAGCTGTTAAAATCCATTATACATCACGGTGAAGTTGTTAGTTCATTCAAAATCATTGTGAGATTTCCAAAATGTGGGCGGTTATGGGCCCCAAACGGATATCGTATGTGAAAGTTATGTCAATTTCTTTGAACATTGACAATCTTAGTGTTCCATGTACGCAAGCGCTTGCTCTTCCACTCGAATTCAAACTGTCGAAATCTATCATACGTTACGATGAAGCTACGAGTTCATTCAGAATCGTCCTGATTTTTTTGAAATGTGTGGAGTTATGGGTCCAAAACGGACATCGTATGCGAAACTTATGCCAATTTCTTAAAACGTCGACAATCCAAACGTTCCATGTTTGCAAGTGCCAGTTCTTCAAGACAAATTTAAACTGTAGAAATCCATCATACGTCTTGATAAAGCTACGAGTTCATTCAGAATCATCCCCAGCTTTCCAAAATATGGGAAGTTATGGGTCCAAACTGGACACTGTATGCAAAAGTTATGCCAATTTCTTCGAGCGTAGACAATCCAAGCCTTCCATGTACGCAAGCGCCAGTTCTTCCACACGAATTCAAACTACTAAAATCCATCATACATCACGGTAAAGCTATGAGTTCATTCAAAATCATTGTAAGCTTTTCGAAATGGGGTTATGGGTCGAAAATGGACACCGTATGCAAAAGTTATGCAAATTTATTCGAACGTCGACAATCCAGGCGTTCAATGTACGCAAACGCATGTTCTTCCACATGAATTCAAACTATTGAAATCCATCATACATCACGAAAAAACTATGAGTTCATTCAAAAATGTTGTGAGATTTCCAAAATGTTGGGGGTTATGGGCCCAAAACAGACATCATATGCGAAAGTTATGCTAATTTCTTCGAGCATATGTGAAAGTTATGCAAAGAGCTATGAGTTCATTCAAAAATGTTGTGAGATTTCCAAAATGTTGGGGGTTATGGGCCCACAACAGACATCATATGCGAAAGTTATGCTAATTTCTTCGAGCATATGTGAAAGTTATGCAAAGAGCTATGAGTTCATTCAAAAATGTTGTGAGATTTCCAAAATGTTGGGGGTTATGGGCCCACAACAGACATCATATGCGAAAGTTATGCTAATTTCTTCGAGCATATGTGAAAGTTATGCAAAGAGCTATGAGTTCATTCAAAAATGTTGTGAGATTTCCAAAATGTTGGGGGTTATGGGCCCACAACAGACATCATATGCGAAAGTTATGCTAATTTCTTCGAGCATATGTGAAAGTTATGCAAAGAGCTATGAGTTCATTCAAAAATGTTGTGAGATTTCCAAAATGTTGGGGGTTATGGGCCCACAACAGACATCATATGCGAAAGTTATGCTAATTTCTTCGAGCATATGTGAAAGTTATGCAAAGAGCTATGAGTTCATTCAAAAATGTTGTGAGATTTCCAAAATGTTGGGGGTTATGGGCCCACAACAGACATCATATGCGAAAGTTATGCTAATTTCTTCGAGCATATGTGAAAGTTATGCAAAGAGCTATGAGTTCATTCAAAAATGTTGTGAGATTTCCAAAATGTTGGGGGTTATGGGCCCACAACAGACATCATATGCGAAAGTTATGCTAATTTCTTCGAGCATATGTGAAAGTTATGCAAAGAGCTATGAGTTCATTCAAAAATGTTGTGAGATTTCCAAAATGTTGGGGGTTATGGGCCCACAACAGACATCATATGCGAAAGTTATGCTAATTTCTTCGAGCATATGTGAAAGTTATGCAAAGAGCTATGAGTTCATTCAAAAATGTTGTGAGATTTCCAAAATGTTGGGGGTTATGGGCCCACAACAGACATCATATGCGAAAGTTATGCTAATTTCTTCGAGCATATGTGAAAGTTATGCAAAGAGCTATGAGTTCATTCAAAAATGTTGTGAGATTTCCAAAATGTTGGGGGTTATGGGCCCACAACAGACATCATATGCGAAAGTTATGCTAATTTCTTCGAGCATATGTGAAAGTTATGCAAAGAGCTATGAGTTCATTCAAAAATGTTGTGAGATTTCCAAAATGTTGGGGGTTATGGGCCCACAACAGACATCATATGCGAAAGTTATGCTAATTTCTTCGAGCATATGTGAAAGTTATGCAAAGAGCTATGAGTTCATTCAAAAATGTTGTGAGATTTCCAAAATGTTGGGGGTTATGGGCCCACAACAGACATCATATGCGAAAGTTATGCTAATTTCTTCGAGCATATGTGAAAGTTATGCAAAGAGCTATGAGTTCATTCAAAAATGTTGTGAGATTTCCAAAATGTTGGGGGTTATGGGCCCACAACAGACATCATATGCGAAAGTTATGCTAATTTCTTCGAGCATATGTGAAAGTTATGCAAAGAGCTATGAGTTCATTCAAAAATGTTGTGAGATTTCCAAAATGTTGGGGGTTATGGGCCCACAACAGACATCATATGCGAAAGTTATGCTAATTTCTTCGAGCATATGTGAAAGTTATGCAAAGAGCTATGAGTTCATTCAAAAATGTTGTGAGATTTCCAAAATGTTGGGGGTTATGGGCCCACAACAGACATCATATGCGAAAGTTATGCTAATTTCTTCGAGCATATGTGAAAGTTATGCAAAGAGCTATGAGTTCATTCAAAATCATCGTGAGCTTTCCAAAATGGGGTTATGGGCCCAAAATGGACATTGTATGCGAAAGTTATGCCAATTTCTTCGAACGTCGACAATCCAAGCATTCCATGTACGCAAGCGCTTATGCATCCACATGAATTCAAAATTTTGAAATCTATCATATGCCACAGTGAAGCTGTGATTCATTCAAAATCTTCGTGAGCTTTCCAAAATGGGGTTATGGGTCTAAAACGGACACCGTATGAGAAAGTTATGCTAATTTCTTCGAACACCGACTATCCAAGCGTTCCATGTACACAAGCGCCTGTACTTCCACACGAATTCAAACTGTCAAAATTTATCATACATCATGGTAAAGCTATGAGTTCATTCATAATCGTCGTGAGCTTCTTAAAATGGGATTAAGAGCCCAAAGCGGACACCGTATACGAAAGTTATGCAAAGTTTTTAGAACGTCGACAATCCAAGTGTTCCAAGTATGCAACAACTTGTTCTTCCACATGAATTTAGACTAACAAAATCCATCATACGTCACGATGAAGCTACGAGTTCACTCAAAATTGTCACGAGCTTTTCGAAATATGGGGATTTATGGGTCCAAAACGGACATCGTATGCGAAAGTTATGCTAATTTCTTCGAGCATCAACAATCCAAGCGTTCCATATACGTAAGTGCCTATTCTTCCACATGAATTCAAACTGGTAAAATCGATCATGTGCCACAAGAAAGTTGTGATTCATTCAGAATCATCGTGAGTTTTTCGAAATGGGGTTATCGGCCCAAAACGGACATTGTATGCGAAAGTTATACCAATTTCTTTGAATGACGACTATCCAAGCGTTCAATGTATGTGAGCGCCTATTCCTCCATAGGAATTCAAACTACAGAATCCATCATACATCATAGTGAAGCTATGAGTTCATTCAAAATCATTGTGAGCTTTCTAAAATGGGTTAATGTGCCCGAAACGGACACCATATATGAAAGTTATGCCAATTTCTTCGAACGTCGACAATCCAAGCGTTCCATGTACGCAAACGCCTATTCTTCCACACGAATTCAAACTGTTAAAATCCATCATACATCATGGGGAAGCTGTGATTCATTTAAAATCATCGTGAGCTTTTCAAAATGGGGTTATGGCCCAAATGTGGGGCAATCCTTAAAAATATGCCCTGGCTTATCACATCTGAAACAGACATTCTTCCCTTGCAAACACACGCCACGATGCGTCTTTTCACACTTAGGACATGGCTCTATAACTGGCACAATGCACTTGTTGGCATTGGCTCCGCCATTAGCTTTCTTGTGCTGCCACTTGCCCTTTCCCTTATCCTGGCCATTCCATTTCCTTTTACCCATACTACCATTGTCCGATTGATTGAACAGTTGACTATATTGCTCGACGCTAGTCTTCTGGTACCATATAGCATGAGCTCATTCTAGCATTTCATAGTATGAGGTAAAATGATGGGACATAAGTATCATGCTTATATCTGGGTTCAACCCTTGTTCAAACCTCCTAACTTTCTTGTCCTCTGTATCCACCATATGTGGAGCATACCTTGAAAGTTGGTCAAACTTCCTTTCATACTCAGTCAAGGACATAGTCTTTTGCTTGAGTTGGAGGAATTCACTTTCTTTGTGATCCCTCA
Organism: Olea europaea var. sylvestris; assembly: GCF_002742605.1. Classification (NCBI taxonomy): domain Eukaryota; kingdom Viridiplantae; phylum Streptophyta; class Magnoliopsida; order Lamiales; family Oleaceae; genus Olea; species Olea europaea. The sequence continues at coordinate 779,072 of NW_019235321.1, forward strand.
AGGATTGAGGAAAGTACTTGTCCATTACTTCCCCTTTGAATTGCTCCTAAGTCAATTCTGCTTGTTGCTCAGGGGTCCTTGTCCTTGAGATTTAGTCCCACCAGTGACTTGCATCATCGAAGAACATGAACTCAGCACACTAGGCTTTTTGAGCATCCGTACCCTATCAATCAGAATATACGCTCCAACTTGTGAAGCCACTCCTTGGCTACAAGTGGATCAGCTGGCCCATTGAAGGTAGGGGGCTTGTCCCTTCGAAATTGCTCAACCACTGAACATGGTTTGGAACATTAGGAACTAGTGGTAAAGATTGAGCTTGGTTCGAGTTTTGCCTGTCTAGGTCTTGAACCGCTCGGAGGAGATCTCTTATCAAGTTGGTTTGATTTGCGCGGGCCATTTTCCTTTAGATAAAACATAAGGTTCTTATTAGGTTCATACTTCGAATTCTAACAAAGAAGATAAAGTTTTATTTCTTGACATAAAGGAAGTTGTTACAAGGATTTAAATCTAATCCCTATAAGTTCTACGGATCTCCTTTGGTGGAGCCTCATCTCCAGAGGAGTCTTCCGCCTCAGGTCCAGATTCTATGTCCATCTCAACCTGTAGCTCGGGCTCAGGATCATTCCCTTCTTTAGGCTCTTCTTCTTCATCAAGTTCAACTACTATATCCGGTTGAGGTTCTAAGTTTTCCCTCCATAGGTCTAGGAGTGATTGGAAATACACTTCAAGCTCAAATATATTTGGGTGCTCCTCTAGCATTACATCCCTAACCGTAACTCCCATATCTCCCCATTGAGGTGGAAGGGAGTGTATGAGGTTATTTATAGCCTCAATATGTGTTATCTCCATTCCAACGTTCATCGCTGTCATGCATCTCTCATAGACATCATGTATATGTTCGCTAAGCGGTCGGGTCGGATCAATTACATAGTTTTCATAGGAATAAATAGCAATTCTACGGTCCAATGCTTCTCTATATGCCATTGTCGTTCTACGAGCCATATCTGTTGCATTTTCACATTCATCATACTTTTTCTTTGCTTAAAGAAAACATGCAAATATGTAAACTTTCATATCATGCAGTTCACTTTAAGCCGTTAGCTTTTGCCCAAGTCCATTACATATCTTTAAATAACACATCTCTAAATCATATCAAACCATCATAACATAAACATAATCATTAACTTTAAACATGAACATACCTGGGCCATATGATGAGATTGATGGATGGATGCACGATGCCATGGAGTATCTTAGACTTTTTCATTTTTTAAAAAAAGAAACATACTTAGTCTACAGAACCGGCTAAATCGTGCTCTGATACCACGTTGTAACGCCCCGACCCCTAGTAGACTAGAACGCTACTTACTTTACTTAGCTTAACTTGTGATTTAATAACAAGTGTATACGTTTTAGCGGAAGCTTACATCTTCGGATAATAATTTAAATAACAATACTTCAAATATTTTAAACAAAAACACTGAATCATTTTTCAAAACAATAAAATTTAATTTATTTGAAGAACATAACTTGTTCTCACATTCTGCATTATTCAAAACTTTAAAGAAATAACATTGGAAAACATTTCATAAAAATAAATCCAAATCACTTATTCACCAGATTTCCATGGGCTCATTGCATCACTCTCCATCTTCTCCTCCATCCATACCCGAGGTAGAATTCCTTCAATCTGTAGAGATGGGATTAAACCCGTGAGTTAAAAAACTCAATAGGTGTCATAGGTACATTCGTAATCAAGTTATACATTTCAAAACATTAACTTTATAACTTTTCATACATGCTGTACCCAAAGGCACCATTTGACATGAAGGGGTATGCCGTACTCGAGGGCACCATTTGACATACGAACATTTCTTCAACATAGAGGGATATGCCTTACCGGAGTACCATTTGACATACAACCATTAACATGAATCGAAACTTATAACTTAACACGATTAAACACATTGCACCTCTACCTACCTTGATTGATGCTTTTAAAACTTTGAAAACTTGGATTGAAAACTTCGATGAAACTTGGACGTTGAAAGAAATGCACTCCTTGGATGTTTGAAAACCATTGAGGATTGATGCTTGAAAACACTTCTTAAACTTCTATGAAAAATAGTTTTCCTCCCTCTCTTTTTCTCTCTTGGAAACTCTTTCTTTAGTATGTAAAAGCTCTTGCTTTTGGTGTAAGAAAAAATGAGTGAAATGGGGTCTCTATTTATAGGTAAATATCCCATAACTTAAAGAAAATGAAGGGTCAAATTTCATTTAAGTGAGAAAACATGGGTGACATTTAAGTTTGAGGTTAAATGCTTCAATTTAGTGGGGTTTTTATTGCCAAAAACGTGGGTGGCCCTCTGAGAAAATAATTGATGAAAATAAATATTTAAATTCTAGAGAAAAAACGAGAATTTTCATTTCAAGCAGTTTCGGTCGACCGGTTGACACTGCACGGCCTTCAGTGTTTCTATCATAACTTATTTTCCCGATATTTGATTGAGGTAATTCAAAGTGAGTTGGAAAGCTAACTCAAAGAGCTACATCTTTTATTTAGATATCATTTTCCAAATTGAATGTTTCTGATGTCGAAAATGGATCTCAATGAGACTAAAAATCTAAAGTATACTTTAGTCATCCAATATTTATGTCTTAGTGCCACTAAGGTATCTAGAATTATTTGGGGCTCTACAGTTATGGACCTAAGATGGACACCGTATGCGAATGTTATGCCAATATCCTTGAATGTCGACATCCCAAATGATCTATATATTCAAGCACCAGTTCTTCCACACGAATTCAAACTGCTAAAATCCATCATTCATGACAGTGAAGCTATTTGTTCATTTAAAATTGTCGTGAGCATTCCTAAATGGGGTTATGCGCCCTAAACGAACATCGTATGTGAAAGTTATGCTAATTTTTTCGAACGTCGACAATCCAAGTGTTCCATGTACGCAAGCGCCTGCTCTTCCACACAAATTCAAACTGCCAAAATCCATCATATGTCATAGCGAAGTTGAGAGTTCATTCAGAATTGTCATGAGATTTTCGAAATGTGGGGGATCATGGGCCCAAAACGGACATCGTATACGAAAGTTATTACAATTTCTTCGAACGTCGACAATCCAAGTGTTCCATGTACGGAAGCGCCTATTCTTCCACACGAATTCAAAAAGCTAAAATCCACCACACATTATGGCAAAGCTATTTGTTCATTCAGAATCATCGTGAGCTTTTCGAAATTAGGTTATGGGCCCAAAACGGACACCGTATGTGAAAGTTATGCCAATTTCTTTCAACGTCGACAATCCAGGCATTCCATGTACTCAAGCGCCTGTTCTTCCACATGAATTCAAACTATTAAAATCCATCGTACACCATGGTGAAGCTATTTTTCATTCAAAATCATCGTGGTCTTTTCAAAATGGGGTTATGGTCCCAAAACTGACCCCGTATGTGAAAGTTATGTCAATTTCTTTGAACGTCGACAATGCTAGCATTCCATGTACGCAAGTGCCTGTTCTTCCACATGAATTCAAACTGCCAAAATCCATTATACGTCACGATGAAGCTATGAGTTCATTCAGAATTGATGCGAGCTTTAAGAAATGTGGGGTGTCATGGGCCCAAAACGGACACCTACGTGAAAGTTATTCCAATTTCTTCGAACGTCGACAATTCAAGCGTTCCATGTACACAAGCACCTATTCTTCCAAGCGAATTCAAACTACCAAAATCCATCACACATTACGATAAAGTTATTTGTTCATTCAAAATCATCGTGAGCTTTCTGAAATGGAGTTATGGACCCAAAATAGACACTGTATGAGAAAGTTATGCCGATTCTTTGAACGTCGACAATCCAAGCGTTCCATGTATGCAAGCACCAGTTCTTCTACATGAATTCAAACTGGTAAAATCCATCATTCATCACGGTGAAGCTATTTGCTCATTCAAAATCGTCGTGAGCATTCCAAAATGGGGTTATGGGCCCTAAACGAACATCGTATGTGAAACCTATACCAATTTCTTTAAACTTAGACAATCCAAGTGTTCCATGTACGCAAGCTCCTATTCTTCCACACGAATTCAAACTGCTAAAATCCATCATACGTCACGGCAAAGCTGTGAGTTCATTCAAAATCATTATGAAACGTGGAAAGTTATGGGCCCAAAATAGACATCGTATGCTAAAGTTATGCCTATTTCATCGAACATTGACAATCCAAGCATTCCATGTACGCAAGCGTCTGTCCTTCCACATGAATTCAAAGTACTAAAATCTATCATACGTCATGGTGAAGCTAGTTGTTCATTCAAAAATCATCGTGAGCTTTTTGAAATGGGGTTATGGGCCCAAAATGGACACCATATGCGAAAGTTATACCAATTTCTTCGAACGTCGACAATCCAAACGTTCTATGTATGCAAGTGCCAGTTCTTTCACACGAATTCAAACAGAGAAAATCCATCATACGTTATGGGAAAGCTATTTGTTCATTAAAAATTGTCATGAGCTTTTCGAAATGGGATTATGGGCCCAAAACGGACACCATATGAGAAAGTTATACCTATTTCTTTGAACGTCAACAATTTGAGCATTCCATGTACGAAAGCGCCTGTTCTTCCACACAAATTTAGACTGCCAAAATCCATTATACATCATAGTGAAGCAATTTGTTCATTTAGAATCATTGTGAGCTTTCCAAAATGGGGTTATGGGCCCAAAACGGACACCGTATGCAAAAGTTATTCCAATTTCTTCGAACATCGATAATCCAAGTGTTCCATGTATGCAAGGTCCTATTCTTCCACACAAATTCAAACTATCAAAATCCATCATATGTCATGGTGAAGCTATGAGTTCATTCAGAACCATCGTGAGATTTTTGAAATATAGGGGGTTATGGGCCCAAAACGGATATCGTATGCGAAAGTTATGCCAATTACTTCGAACGTTGACAATCCAAGCGTTCCATGTTAGCAAGCGCTTGTTCTTCCATAGGGTTCAAATTGCCAAAATCCATCATTCATCCCGATGAAGCTACGAGTTCATTCAGAATTATTGTGAGCTTTCAAAAATGTGGGGAGTCATGGGCCCAAAACGGACACTGTATGCAAAAGTTATGCCAATTTCTTCGAACGTCGACAATCTAAGTATTCCATATATACAAGTGCCTATTCTTCCACACGAATTCAATGTACAAAAATCCATCATACATCATGGCGAAGCTATTGGTTCATTCAAAATCATCGTGAGCTTTTTGAAATGGGGTTATGGGCCCAAAATAGGCACTGTATGTGAAAGTTATGCCAATTTCTTTGAACGTCGACAATCCAAGCGTTCCATGTACGCAAGCGCCTGTTCTTCCACACAAATTCAAACTTCCAAAATCAATCATACATTACGGTGAAGTTGTGAGTTCATTCAAAATTGACGTGAGCTTTCAGAAAAGTGGGGAGTTATGGGCCCAAAACGGACACCAACGTGAAAGTTATGCCAATTTCTTGGAACGTCGACAATTTAAGCGTTCCATGTATGCAAGTGCCTATTCTTCCACGAAAATTCAAATTGCCAAAATCCATCATACGTCATGGCAAGGCTAATTGTTCATTCAAAAGTATCGTGAGCTTTTCAAAATGGGGTTATGGGCCCAAAATGGACACCGTATACAAAAGTTATGCCAATTTCTTAGAACGTCGACAATCCTAGTGTTCGATGTACACAAATGACTGTTCTTCCATACGAATTCAAATTGCTAAAATCCATCATACGTCATGGTGAAGCTGTGAGTTCATTCAGAATCGTCACGAGATTTTTAAAATGTGGGGGGTTATGAGCCCAAAACAGACATCATGTGTGAAAGTTATGCCAATTTCTTCGAACGTAGCCAATCTAAGCATTCCATGTACGGAAGCGCCTATTCTTCCACATAAATTCAAACTACCAAAATTCATCATACATAATAACGAGGCTATTTTTCCTTCAGAATCATCATGAGCTTTCCAAAATGGGGTTATGGGCCCAAAACGGACACCGTATACGAAAGTTGTGCCAATTTCTTCGAACGTCGACAATCCAAGCGTTTCATGTACGCAAGTGCCTATTCTTCCACATGAATTCAAACTGCCAAAATCCATCATACGTCATGGCAAAGCTGTGAGTTCATTCAGAATCGTCGCCAGATTTTCGAATTGGGATGGATTATGGGCCTAAACGGACATCGTATGTGAAAGTTATGCCAATTGCTTTGAACGTCGACAATCCAAGTATTCCTTGTACCCAAGACCCTGTACTTCCACACGAATTCAAACTGCCAAAATCTATCATACATTATGGCGAAGCTATGAGTTCATTCAGAATCATCATGAGATTTCTGAAATGTGGGGGGTTATGGGCCCAAAACGGACACTGTATGCGAAAGTTATGCCAATTTCTTTGAATGTCGACAATCCAAGCTTTCCATGTATGCTAACGTCAGCTCTTCCACACGAATTCAAACTGCTAAAATCCATCATATGTCATGGTGAAGCTTTTTGTTCATTTAAAACCGTCGTGAACTTTTCGAAGTGGGGTTATGGGCCCAAAACGAACACCGTATATGAAAGTTATGCCAATTTCTTCGAACGCCAACAATCCAAGCGTTGCATGTATGCAAGCGCCTGTTCTTCCACACAAATTCAAACTGCCAAAATCCATCACACTTCATGATGAAGCTATGAGTTCATTCAAAATCATCATGACATTTTCGAAATGTGGGGGGTTATGGGCCCAAAACGGACATCAAATGAGAAAGTTATGCCAATTTTGTGCCTATTCTTCCACATGAATTCAAATTGCCATAATCCATTATATTTCATGACGAAGCTATTTGTTCATTTAGAATCATCGTAAGCTTTCCAAAATGGGGTTGTGGGCAAAAAATGGACACTGTATGCAAAAGTTATGTCAATTTCTTCGAACGTCGACAATCTAAGCGTTCTATGTATGCAAGCGCTTGTTCTTCCAAACGAATTCAAACTGTTAGAATCTATCATATGTCACGGTGAAGCTATTTGTTCATTCAAAATCATTGTGAGCTTTTCGAAATGGTTTTACGGGCCCAAAACGGACACCATATGCTAAAGTTATGCCAATTTCTTCAAACATCGACAATCCAAGCATTTCATGTACGCAAGCGACTGTTCTTCTCTATGAATTCAAACTGCCAAGATCCATCATACTTCATGGCAAAGCTATTTGTTCATTTTGAATCATCGTGAGCTTTCGAAATGGGGTTATGGGCCTAAAATGAACACCGTATGCAAAAGTGATGACAATTTCTTGGAACGTCGACAATCCAAGCTTTCCATGTATGCAAGTGCCTATTCTTCCACATGAATTCGAACTGCTAAAATTTAAATTACATTATGGCAAAGTTGTTCTTTTGAAATCATCTTAAGCCTTTCAAAATTGGTTTATTGGCTTAAAATGGACACCGTATGTGAAAGTTATGCTAATTTCTTCGAACATCAACAATCCAAGCATTCCATGAGCGCAAGCGTTTGTTCTTCCACACTAATTCAAACTGCCAAAATCTATCATACGTCATGGTGAAGCTGTGAGTTCATTCAAAATCATCGTGAGATTTTCGAAATGTGAGGGATAATGGGCCCAAAACGGACATCTTATGTGAAAGTTATGCAAATTTATACAAACGTCGACAATCCAAGCGTTCCATGTACGCAAGCTCCTGTTTTTCCACACAAATTCAAACAGCCAAAATTTATTAGACGTCATAGTGAAGCTACGAGATCATTTAGAATCATCGTGAGCTTTTCGAAATGTGGGGAGTTTTGGGCCCAAAACAGACACAGTATGCGAAAGTTATGCCAATTTCTTCGAACGTCGACAATCCAAGCATTCCATGTACGCAAGTGCCTATTCTTCCACATGAATTCAAACTGTCAAAATCCAACATACGTCACGGTAAAGCAGTGAGTTCCTTTAGAATTTTTGTGAGCTTTCCAGAATGTGGGGATTATGGGCACAAAACGGACACTATATGCGAAAATTATGCAAATTTCTTCAAACGTCGACAATCCAAGCGTTCCACGTACGCAAGCGCCTGTTCTCCCTCACAAATTGAAACTGCTAAAATCCATCATATGTCACTTTGAAGTTTCGAGTTCATTAAGAATTGCCATGAGCTTTTCGAAATGTGGGGAGTTATGGTTCCAAAATGTACACCGTATGCGAAAGTTATGACAATTTCTTCGAACATTGACAATCTAAGCGTTCCATGTACGCAAGCGTATGTTCTTCCACATGGATTCAAATAGCCAAAATCCATCATACTTCATGACGAAGCTGCCAGTTCATTCAAAATCATCATGACCTTTTCGAAATGTGGGAGGTTATGGGCCCAAAATGGACATCGTATGCAAAAGTTATGCCAATTTCTTCGAACATTGATAATCCAAGTGTTCCATGTACACAAGCACTTGTTCTTCCACACGAATTCAAAACTGCCAAAATCCATCATACATCATGTTAAAGCTAATTGTTATTTCAAAATCATCATTAGCTTTTCGAAATCTGTTTATGGGCCCAAAATGGACACCGTATACGAAAGTTATGCCAATTTCTTCGAACTTCGACAATCTAAACGTTCCATGTACGCAAGTGCATGTTCTTCCACAAGAATTCATGTAACGCCCCGACCCCTTGGGGACCGAAACGCTACTTACTTTACTTAACTAACTGGTGGTTTAGTCATAGGAGAATATGTTTTAGCGGAAGCTTAATTTTTACATTAATAATTTTAACAACAACCTTTCAAATATTTTAAATAAAACATTGAATTAAAAAAAATAACGGAATGTAATTTATTTGAAGAAAACGCAACTAGTTCTCGCGTTCATTTTTATTCAAATACTTTAAAGAAATAACATTGAAAATGTTCACAAAAATAAATCTAAATAACTTGTACACCAGGTTTTCCATGGGCTCGTTGCACCACTCTCCGTCTTTTCCATCATCCAGGCCCAAGGTAGAATCATATCAATCTGTAGAGAAGGGGTTAAATCCGTGAGTTAAAAAAACCTCAATAGATATCATTGGTGCATTCGTGATCAAGCTATACATTTCAAAGCTGTAACTTTAGAAACCTTTCCATAGTAGGATTTCTGGTAGAATCCCAAATACATAGAGTCATGACTTAACACAATGCCTCGATCGGAAGTACATGCCATACCCGGAGGTACCATTAGACATGGAGGTGTATACCGTACCGAAGGTACCATTAGGCATACAAACATTAACATAAATCTTCATTTGCTAGAAACTTATAACTTAAGATGAATTAACACTTTGCACCTCTACCTACCTTGATTGATGCTTTGAACTTCGTTGAAAAATGCACTCTTTTGATGTTTCAAAAAAACACTCCGTTGAGAATTGATGCTTGGAAAATACTTCTTGATAGCACCAAAACTTCTAGGAAAAACTAATTTTCCTCCCTCTCCTTTCTCGTTTTTCTAGACTTGAAGACTCTCTCTTTTATGCTTAGAAGCTTTTGTCTTGGTGTGAAAAATGTGTATGTATTGGGGCCTATTTATAGGTGAAAATCTCACAACTTAAGGGCAAGTGAAGGGCCTAATAGTCATTAATACGGGTGCCATTTATGTGTGAGTTATAGGTTTAAGAAGGTGCTAGAAAATCGTGTAGGAATTTGACTTTTCATATTCCGCGTACTTCGGTTGATACTGTACAGCCTTTAGTATTTCTATCATAACTTCTTCTCCCAATATCCAATTGAGGTAATTCAAAGTGCGTTGAAAAGATAACTCAAAGAGCTACAACTTTTCTTTAGATGTCATTTTCCAAATCGAATGTTTTCTATGTCGTAAATGGGTCTCAAATGAGACTAAAAATTTGAAGTATACTTTAGCCATCCAATATTCATGTCTTAGTGCCACTAAGGTGTTTAAAATTATTTGGGGTTCTACAATTCAAACTACAAAATCCATCATACGTCACGATAGTGCAGCAAGTTCATTTAGAATCGTTGCAAGCTTTTCCAAATATGGGGAGTTATGGTCCCAAAACAGACACTATATGAGAAAGTTATGCTAATTCCTTCGAACATCGACAATCCAAGCATTCCATGTATGCAAGCGCCTATTCTACCACACGAATTCAAACTGCTAAAATCCATCATACATCATGGTGAAGCTACGAGTTCATATAGAATCGTTGTGAGCTTTTCAAAATATGGAGAGTTATGGGCCCAAAACGGACATTGTATGTGAAAGTTCTGCCAATTTCTTCGAATGTCGACAATCCAAGCGTTCCATGTACACAAGCGCCTGTTTTTCCACACAAATTCAAACTGCCAAAATCCATCATATGTCATGATGAAGCTATGAGTTTATTTAGAATTATCATGAGCTTTCTGAAAATGTTGGGAGTCATGGGTCAAAAACGGACACCGTACGCGATAGTTATGCCAATTTCTTCAAACGCGACAATCCAAGCGTTCCATGTGCGCAAGCACCTGTTTTTCCACACAAATTCAAACTGCCAAAATCTATAATACGTCACGATAAAGTTGTGAGTTCATTTAGAATTATCACGAGCTTTCCGAAATGTGGAGAGTTATGGGTCCAAAACGGACACCGTATGCGAAAGTCGTGCCAATTTCTTCGAACTTCGATAATCTAAGCGTTCTATGTATGCAAGCGCTGTTCTCCCACACGAATTCAAAATTCTAAAATCCATCATACATTATGATGAAGCTATTTGTTCATTCTGAATCATCGTGTGCTTTTCGAAATGGGGTTATGGGCCCAAAATGGATACAGTATGCGAAAGTTATGCCAATTTCTTCGAACGTCGACAGTCCAAGCTTTCCATGTACCAAGCGCCTGTTCTTCCACATGAATTCAGACTGCTAAAATCGATCATACGCCATGGTAAAGTTGCGAGTTCATTCAAAATCATTGCGAGCTTTTCAAAATGTAGGGAGTTATGGTCCCAACACGGATACCGTATGAGAAAGTTATGCTAATTTCTTCGAACGTCGATGATCCAAGCGTCCCATGTATGCAAGCGCCTATTCTTCCACATGAATTCAAATAGGAAAAATCCATCTTACATCATGGTGAAGCTATGAGTTCATTCAGAATCATTGTGAGGTTTTCGAAATATGGAGAGTTATGGGCCCAAAACGAACACCATATGTGAAAGTTATGCCAATTTTGTGCCTATTCTTACACATGAATTCAAATTACCATAATCCATTATACATCATGATGAAGCTATTTGTTCATTTAGAATCATCGTGAGCTTTCCAAAATGGGGTTATGGGCCAAAAATGGACACTGTATACAAAAGTTATGCCAATTTCTTCGAACATCGACAATCCAAGCGTTCCATGTATGCAAGCGCTTGTTCTTCCAAACGAATTCAAATTGTTAAAATCTAACATATGTCACGGTGAAGCTATTTGTTCATTTAAAATCATTGTGAGCTTTTCGAAATGGTTTTACGGGCCCAAAGCGGACACCGTATGCCAAAGTTATGCCAATTTCTTCGAACATCAACAATCCAAGCGTTCCATGTACGCAAGCGGCTGTTCTTCCCTATGAATTCAAACTACCAAGATCCATCATATATCACAGCAAAGCTATTTTTTCATTCAAAATTGTCGTGAGCTTTTTGTAATGGGGTTATAGTCCCAAAACGGACATCGTATACGAAAGTTATGCCAATTTCTTTGAACTTCGACAATCTGAGCATTCGATGTATGCTATGCCTATTCTTCCACACGAATTCAAACTACTAAAATCCATCGTACATCATGGTAAAGCTATTTATTCATTCAAAATCATCGCAAGCTTTCTGAAATGGGGTTATAGGGCCAAAACGGACACCGTATATGAAAGTAATGACAATTTCTTCGAACGTCGACAATCCAAGTGTTCCATGTACGCAAGCACCTGTTCTTCCACACGAATTCAAACTGGAAAAATCCATCATACATTATGGTAAAGTAGTGAGGTCATTCAGAACCATCATGAGATTTTCAAAATGTGGGGGGTTATGGGCTCAAAACGGATATCGTATGCGAAAGTTATGCCAATTTTTTCGAACGTCGACAATCCAAACGTTCCATGTACGCGAGTGCCAGTTCTTCAACACGAATTCAAAGTACTAAAATCCATCATACATCATGGGGAAGCTATTTGTTCATTTAGAATCATGTTAAGCTTTTTGATATGGGGTTATAGGCCCAAAACGTACACCATATGTGATAGTTATGCCAATTTCTTTGAACGTCGACAGTCCAAGCGTTCCATGTACGCAAGCACTATTCTTCCACACAAATTCAAATTGCCAAAATCTATCATATGTCATGACAAAGCTATTTGTTCTTTTGAATCGTCGTGAGATTTTCGAAATGGGGTGATGGGCCCAAAAGGGACACCGTATGTGAAAATTATGACAATTTCTTAGAATGTCGACAACCTAAGCTTTCCATGTACACAAGCGCCTGTTCTTCCACACGAATTCAAACATCTAAAATTCATCATACATCATGGCAAAGCTATTTATTCTTTGGAAATCATCGTGAGCTTTTTGAAATGGGGTTATGGGCCCAAAACAGGCACCGTATGTGAAAGTTATGCCAATTTCTTCGAACGTCGACAATCCAAGGGTTCCATGTGCACAAGCGCCTGTTCTTCCACATGAACTCAAACTGCCAAAATCCATCATACTTCACGGCAAAGCTGTTTGTTCATTTTGAATCGTCTTGAGCTTTCGAAATGGGGTTATGGTCCCAAAATGGACACCGTGTGCGAAAGTGATGACAATTTCTTGGAAAGTCGACAATCCAATATTTCCATGTACGCAAGCACCTATTCTTCCACACAAATTCGAATCGCTAAAATTCAACATACATTATAGCAAAGTTGTTTGTTCTTTTGAAATCATCTTAAGCTTTTCAAAATTGGGTTATGGGCTTAAAACGAACACCGTATGTGAAAGTTATGCTAATTTCTTCGAACGTCGACAATCCAAGCTTTCCATGAGCGCAAGCGCTTGTTCTTCACTAATTCAAACTGCTAAAATCTATCATACGTCACGGTGACGCAGTGAGTTCCTTCAGAATTTTTGCGAGCTTTTCGAAGTGTGGGGATTATGGGAACAAAATGGACACGTAATGCGAAAGTTATGCAAATTTCTTCAAATGTCGACAATCCAAGCATTCCACGTACGCAAGCGCATGTTCTCCCTCACAAATTGAAACTGCCAAAATCCATCATACTTCACTTTAAAGTTATGAGTTCATTAAGAATTGCCATGAGCTTTTCAAAATGTGGAGAGTTATGGTTCCAAAATGTATACCTGTATACCGTATGAGAAAGTTATGCCAATTTCTTCGAACGTCGACAATCTAAGTGTTTCATGTATGCAAGTGTCCATTCTTCCACATGGATTCAAACAGCCATAATCCATCATACATCATGATGAAGCTATTAGTTCATTCAAAATCATCATGAGCTTTCCGAAATGTGGGAGGTTATGGGCTCGAAATGGACACCGTATGCGAAAGTTTTGCCAATTTCTTCGAACGTCGACAATCTAAGCATTCCATGTACGCAAGCTCCTGTTCTTCCACACGAATTCAAACTGCCCAAATCCATCATATGTCATGGTGAAGATTTCTGAAATCTGGTTATTGGCCCAAAATGGCCACCGTATGAGAAAGTTATATCAATTTCTTCGAACGTTGATAATCCAAGCATTCCATGTACACAAGCGCTTGTTCTTCCACACGAATTCAAACTGCAAAAATCCATCATACATCATGTTAAAGCTAATTGTTATTTCAAAATCATTGTTAGCTTTTTGAAATGTGTTTGTGGGCCCAAAATGGACACTGTATACGAAAGTTATGCCAATTTCTTCGAACTTCGACAATCTAAACGTTCCATGTACGCAAGCGCTTGTTCTTCCACAAGAATTCAAACTGCCAAAATCCATCATACGTCATGGTAGAGCAGCGAGTTCATTCAGAATCGTTGTAAGATTTTCCAAATGTGGAGAGTTATGGTCCCAAAACAGACACTGTATGAGAAAGTGATGTTAATTCCTTCGAAGATCGACAATCAAGCGTTCCATGTACGTAAGTGCCTGTTCTACCACACGAATTCAAACTGCCAAAATCCATCATACATCATGGTGAAGCTATGATTTCATACAGAATCATTGTGAGCTTTTCAAAATATGGAGAGTTATGGGCCCAAAATGGATACCGTATGCGAAAGTTATGCTAATTTCTTCGAACGTCGACAATCCAAGCATTCTTTGTATGCAAGTGCCTGTCCTTCCACATGAATTCAAACTACCAAAATCCATCATATGTCACGATGAAGCTATTAGTTTATTCAGAATTATCATGAGCTTTTCAAAATGTTGGGAGTTATGGGTAAAAAATGGACACCGTACGCGATAGTTATGCCCATTTCTTCAAACGTGACAGTCCAAGCGTTCCATGTGCGCAAGCGCCTGTTCTTCCGTACAAATTCAAACTGCCAAAAACTATAATACATCACGCCAAAGCTGCAAGTTCATTCAAAATTTTCACGAGCTTTCCAAAATGTAGAGAGTTATGGGTCCAAAACGGATACTGTATGTGAAAATTTTGCTAATTTCTTCGAACGTCGATAATCCAAGCGTTCCATGTACGCATGCACTGCTCTTCCACATGAATGCAAATTTCTAAAATCCATCATACATTATGATGAAGCTATTTGTTCATTCAGAATCATCGTGAGCTTTTCGAAATGGGGTTATGGTCCCAAAATGGACATAGTATGCAAAAGTTATGTCAATTTCTTCGAACGTCGACAATCCAAGCTTTCCATGCACCAAGCGCCTATTCTTCCACACAAATTCAGATTGCCAAAATCGATCATACACTACGGTAAAGATGCAAGTTCATTCTAAATCATTGGCAACTTTTCAAAATGTGGGGAGTTATGGTCCCAACACGGATACTGTATGAGAAAGTTATGCCAATTTCTTCTAACGTCGACGATCCAAGCGTTCCATGTACACAAGTGCCTGTTCTTCCACACGAATTCAAACAGGAAAAATACATCATACATCACGGTGAAGCTATGAGTTCATTCAGAATCATTGCGAGCTTTTCAAAATATGGAGAGTTATGGGCCTAAAATGGACACCATATGCGAAAGTCATGCCAATTTCTTTGAACGTCAACGATCTAAGCGTTCCATGTACACAAGGGCCAGTTCTTCAACACGTATTCAAACTGCTAAAATCTATCGTATGTTACGGTGAAGCTACTAGTTCATTTAGAATTATTGTGTGCTTTTCGAAATGTGGGTTGTTATGAGCCCAAAGTGGACACCGTATGCAAAAGTGATGCCAATTTCTTCAAACGTCGACAGTCCAAGCATTTCGTGTACGCAAGCACATGTTCTTCCACACGAATTCAAGCTGCCAAAATCCATCATATGTCACTATAAAACTGTGAGTTCATTAAGAATCGTCATGTGATTTCCAAAATGTGGGAGGATATGGGCCTAAATCAGATATTGTATGCGAAACTTTTACCAATTTTTTCAAACGTCGACAACCAAGCATTCCCTCCACGCAAGCGCCCGTTATACCACAAGAATTCAAACTACCAAAATCCATCACACGTCATGGAAAAGCAATGAGTTCATTCAGAATCATTGTAAGCTTTCTGAAATGGGTTATGGGCCCAAAACGGACACTGTATGCGAAAGTTATGCCAATTTCTTTGAACGTCGACAACCCAAACATTCCATGTACGTAAGCGACAGTTCTTCCACACAAATTCAAACTGCCAAAATCTATCATACATCATGACGAAGCTCTGAGTTCATTCAAAATCATCATGAGCATTTCAAAATGGTGTTATGTGCCTAAAAGAGACAGTATACGAAATTTTTAACAATTTCTTCGAACGTCAACAATCCAAGCGTTCCATGTACGCAAGTGCCTATTCTACCACATGAATTCAAACTGCTGAAATCCATCATGCGTTACGGTGAAGCAGTGAGTTCATTCAAAATTGTCCCGAGCTTGCCAAAATGTGGAAAGTTATGGGCCCAAAATGGACACTGTATGCGAAAGTTATGCAAATTTCTTCGAACGTCGACAATCCAAGTATTCCATGTACGCAAGCTCTTGTTTTTCCTCATGAATTCAAACTTCCAAAATCCATCATCCGTTACTTTAAAGCTACGAGTTCATTAAGAATTGTCACGAGCTTTTCAAAATGTGGGAATTATGTTTCCAAAACGTACTCTGTATGCAAAAGTGATGCCAATTTCTTCGAACGTCGACAACCCAAGCGTTCCATGTACGCAAGCGCTTATTCTTCCACACGGATTCAAACTGTTAAAATCCATCATACTTCATGACGAAGGTGGGAGGTCATTCAAAATCATCACGAGCTTTCCAAAATGTAGGAGGTTATGGGCCTAAAATGGACACCGTTGGCCAAAGTTATGCCAATTTCTTCGAACATTGACAATCTAAGCATTCCATGTATGCAAGCTCTTGTTCTTCAACACGAATTCAAACGGCCAAAATCCATCATATGTCATAGTGAGGCTTTCTGAAATGGGGTTATTGGCCCAAAATGGACACTGTATGCGAAAGTTATGTCAATGTCTTCGAACATTGAAAATCTAAGTGTTCCATGTACACAAGCGCTTGTTCTTCCACACAAATTCAAACTGTCAAAATCCATCATGTATCACATTAGAGCTATTTGTTCATTCAGAATCATCGTGAGCTTTTTGAAATGGGTTAATGGGCCCAAAACAGACACTGTATACGAAAGTTATACGAATTTCTTCGAACTTCAACAATCCAAGCATTCCACGTACGTAAGTGCCTATTCTTCCACTCAAATTCAAACTATCAAAATCCATTATACATCACAATAAAGCTATGAGTTCATTCAGAATTGTCATGATCTTATTGAAATGTGGGGAGTTATGTTTCCAAAATGTACACCATATGTGAAAGTTATGACAATTTCTTCGAACGTCAACAACCAAAGCGTTCCATGTACGCAAGCGCCTGTTCTTCCACAAAGATTCAAACTGCAAAAATCCATCATACACCACAGTGAAACTGCGAGTTCATTCAAAATTTTCGTGAGCTTTTTGAAATGTGGGGAGTTTTGGGTCCGAAATGGACATCGTATGTGAAATTTTTGCCAATTTCTTCAAATGTCGACAATCCAAGCGTTCCATGAATGCAAGCTCCTGTTCTTCGACATGAATTAAAACTGCAAAATCCATCACACGTCACGATAAAGCTGTGAGTTCATTCAGAATTGTTGCGAACTTTTCAAAATGTGGGGAGTTATGGGCTCAAAATGAACACCGAACGAGAAAGTTTTGCAAATTTCTTCGAACGCCGTTAATCCAAGAGTTCCATGTACGCAAGCACTTGTTCTTCCTCACGAATTCAAACTGCCAAAATCCATCATACATCATTGAAAAGTTGTGAGTTCATTCAAAATCATCATTAGCTTTTCGAAATGTGGGAGGTTATGGGCCCAAAATGGACACCATATGAGAAAGTTATGCCAATTTCTTCGAACATTAACAATCCAAGCATTCCTTGTACGCAAGCGCTCATTCTTCCACATGAATTCAAACTACCAAAATCCATCATGCTTCACATTTGTTCATTCAAAATTGTTGTGAACTTTTCGAAATGGGTTTATGGGCCCAAAACTGACACCGTATGCGAAAGTTATGCCAATTTCTTCGAACTTCAACAATCCAAGCGTTCCATGTACACAAGCGCCTGTTCTTCCACACGAATTCAAAACTGCTAAAATTCATCATACGTTACAATGAAGCTACGAGTTCATTTAGAATTGTCATGAGCTTTTCAAAATGATGGGAGTTACTGTTCCAAAACGTACACCGTATGCGAAAGTTATGCCAATTTCTTCGAACGTCAACAATCCAAGCATTCCATGTACACAAGCGCTTATTTTTCCACATGAATTCAAACTACCAATATCCATCATATGTCACGATGAAGCTGTGAGTTCATTCAAAATCATTGTGAGCTATCCAAAATGTGGGGGGTTATGGGCCTGAAATGGACATCGTATGCGAAATTTATGCCAATTTCTTCGAACGTCGACATTCCAAGTGTTCTATGTACACAAGCTCCTGTTCTTCTACATGAATTTAAACTGCCAAAATTTATCATACATCACGATGAAGCTACGAGTTCATTGAGAATTGTTGCGAGCTTTCCAAAATGTAGGGAGTTATGGGCCTAAAATGGACACGGTATGAGAAAGTTATTCCAACTTCTTCGAACGTCGACAATCCAAGTGTTCCATGTATGCAAGTGCCTATTCTTCCACATGAATTCAAACTGCCAAAATCCGTCATACGTTACAGCAAAGATGCTAGGTTATTCAAAATCGTAGTGAGCTTTTTGAAATGTCGGGGTTATGGGCCCTAAATTGACACCGTATGCGAAAGTTATACCAATTTCTTCGAACGTCGACAATCTAAGCATTTTATGTATGCAAGCTCCTGTTCTTCCACATGAATTCAAACTGCCAAAATCCATCATATGTCACGATGAAGCTATGAGTTCATTCAGAATTATCACAAGATTTTTGAAATGTGGAGAGTTATGGTTCCAAAGTAGACATCGTATGTGAAAGTTATTCGAACTTCTTCGAACGTCGACAATCCAAGCGTTCCATGTACGCAAGCGCCTATTCTTCCACACGAGTTCAAACTATCGAAATCCATCGTACGTCACAGAAAAACTATGAGTTCATTCATAATCATCATGAGCTTTTCAAAATGTGGGGAATTATGGGCCCTAAATGCGCACCGTATGCGAAAGTTATGCCAATTTTTTCGAACGTCGACAATCCAAGCGTTCCTTGTACGCAACCTCCTATTCTTACACGCGAATTCAAAATTCCAAAATCCATCGTACGTCACGGTGAAGCTGCGACTTCATTCAGAATCATTGTGAGCTTTCTGAATTGTGGGGAGTTATGGGCCCAAAATGGACAACGTATGAGAAAGTTATGCCAATTTCTTCGACGTCGACAATCTAAGCGTTCCATATATGCAAGTGCCCATTCTTCCTCAAGAATTCAAACTGCTAAAATCCATCATATGTCATGGTAAAGGTATGAGTTCATTCAGAATCATTGTGAATTTTCTGAAATCAGGTTATGGGCCCAAAACGGACACTGAATGCGAAAGTTATGCCAATTCCTTTAAACGTCGACAATCCAAGCTTTCCATGTATGTAAGCACCTGTTCTTCTACGCGAATTCAAACTGCCAAAAATCCATGATACGTAACAATAATGCTATGAGTTCATTCAAAATCATTGTGAGATTTTCGAAATGGGGTTATGGGCTAAAAATGGACACAGTATACGAAAGTTATGCCAATTTCTTCGAATGTCGATAATCCAAGCATTCCATGTACGCAAGCGCCCGTTATTCTCCACGAATTCAAACTGAGAAATCCATCGTACTCATGGTGAAGCTATGAGTTCATTCAGAATGGTTATGAGCTTTCCGAAATGTTGGGAGTTATGGTCTAAACGGACATCGTATGCGAAAGTTATGCCAATTTCCTCGAATGTCGACAATCCAAGCGTTCCTTTTCCATGTACACAAGAACCTATTCTTCCACACGAATTCAAACTGCCAAAATCCATCATACGTCAAGGAGAAGCTGCGAGTTCATTCAGAATTGTCACGAGCTTTTCGAAATGTGGGGAGATGTTGGTCCAAAACAGACACCGTATGTGAAAGTTATGGTAATTTTTTCGAACGTGGTCAATCCAAGCGTTCCATATATGTAAGAGACTGTCATTCCACACGAATTCAAACTGCCAAAATCCATCACATCACGATGAAGCTGTGAGTTCATTTGAAATCGTCGTGAGCTTTCCGAAATGTGGGGGGTTATGTAGAACCCCAAATAATTCTAGACACCTTATGACACTAAGACATGAATATTGGATGACTAAGGTATACTTTGGATTTTAGTCTCATTTGAAACCCATTTTCGACATAGGAACCATTCGATTTGGAAAATGATATCTCAATAAAAGTTGTAGTTCTTTGAGTTAACTTTCCAACGCACTTGAATTACCTCAATCGGATATCAGGAGAAGAAGTTATGATCGAAACACTGAAAGCTGTACAGTGTCAACCGGACTACAACTGGTCGACCGAAACTGCCTGAAATGAAAATTCTCATTTTTCTCTAGAATTTAAATATTTATTTTCATAAATTATTTTCTCAAAGGGCCACCCACGTTTTTGGCAATAAAAACCCGACTAAATTGAAGCACTTAACCTCAAACTTAAATGGCACCCATGTTTTCTCTCTTAAATGAAATTTGACCTTTCATTTGCTTTAAGTTATGGGATATTTACCTATAAATAGGGACCTCATTTCACTCATTTTTTCTCACACCAAAAGCAAGAACTTTTACATACTAAAGAAAGAGTTTCCAAGAGAGAAAAAGAGAGGGAGGAAAACTATTTTTCCTAGAAGTTTAAGAAGTTTTTTCAAGCATCAATTCTCAACGGTTTTCAAACATCCAAGGAGTGCATTTCTTTCAATGTCCAAGTTTCATCGAAGTTTTCAATCCAAGTTTTCAAAGTTTCAGAAGCATCAATCAAGGTAGGTAGAGGTGCAATGTGTTTAATCGTGTTAAGTTATAAGTTTCGATTCATGTTAATGTTTGTATGTCAAATGGTACTCCGGTACGGCATATCTCTCTATGTTAATGGTTGTATGTCAAATGGTACTCCGGTACGGCATACCCCTCTATGTTGAAGAAATGTTCGTATGTCAAATGGTGCCCTCGGGTATGGCATACCCTTTCATGTCAAATGGTGCCTCCGGGTACGGCATGTATGAAAAGTTATAAAGTTTATGCTTTGAAATGTATAGCTTGATCACGAATGCACCTATGACACCTATTGAGTTTTTCAACTTACGGGTTTAATCCCATCTCTACAGATTGAAGGAATTCTACCTCGGGCATGGATTGAAGGAGAAGATGGAGAGTAATGCAACGAGCCCATGGAAATCTGGTGAATAAGTGATTTGGATTTATTTTTATGAAATATTTTCCAATGTTATTTCTTTAAAGTTTTGAATAACGCAGAATGCGAGAACAAGTTATGTTTTCTTCAAATAAATTATATTTTGTTGTTTTGAAAAATGATTCAGTGTTTTTGTTTAAAGTATTTGAAGTATTGTTATTTAAATTATTATCCGAAGATGTAACCTTTCGCTAAAATGTATACACTTGTTACTAAACCACCGTTTAAGCTAAGTAAAGTAAGTAGCGTTCCGGTCCGCTAGGGGTCGGGGCGTTACAGGGTGGTATCAGAGCACGGTTTAGCTGGTTCTGTACACCAAGTATTTTTTTTTAAATGAAAAAGTCTAAGATACTCCATGGAATCTTGCATCCATCCATCAATCTCATCCTACGGCCCAGGTATGTTCAAAGTTAATGTTTCATGAAAAGGCTATGTTATGATGCTTTGCGATGCTATGGTACAACTTATGGTTATTTTCAAAGACATACTATGCCAGTTAGAAATGATTTGAAAGATGTGTTTTTTTTTTCAAAAGATATGCATTGGGCTAGAATTTATAGGTAAAATGTTATGTAACAGTAGCCATTTTTCAAAGAGTAAAAAAAAAGTATGATGTATGTGAAAATACAACAGATATGACTTGTAGAACGGCTAGGGCATATAGAGAAGCATTGAACCATAGAATTGCTATTCATTCATTCCTATGAAAACTATGTAACGGATCCAACCCGACCGCTTAGTGAACATGTGTATGACATCTATAAGAGATACATGATGGCGGTTAATGTTGGAATGGGGATCATGCATATTGAGGCCATAAATAACCTCATACACTCCCTCCCACCTCAATGGGGAGATATGGGAGTCACGGTTAGAGATAAAATGTTAGAAGGCAACCCAAACCTATTCGAGTTTGAGAGGTATTGACATGCCCTGATTGATTTGTGGGATGATGTAATCCATGAGGAGCCTGAGGAAGAACCTTTGGCTGAGGAAGAAGATCCCCAAGAAGAACCCGAGTATGATTTAGAGAATGATCCTGAGCCTGAGCCACAGGTGAGATAGACATAGAGTCCAGACCTAAGGCGGAAGACTCCTCCGAAGATGAAGCTCCACCAAAGAAGATTGGTAGAACTTATAGGGATTAGATTTAAATCCTTGTAATAGCTTCCCTTATGTCAAGAAATAAAATACTATCTTCTTTGCTTTAGTATTCGAAGAATGAAACTAATAAGAACCATATGTTTTGTCTAAAGGAAATGGCTCGCGCAAACCAAAACTTGATAAGAGACCTCCTCCGAGCGGTTCAAGACCTAAGCAGGCAAAACCCAAACCAAGCTCAACCCCTACCACTAGCTCCTAATGTTCCAAACCATGCTTCAGTGGTCGAGCAATTTCGAAGGCACAAGCCCCCTACCTTCAACATAGTAGTTGATCCACTTGCAGCCGAGGAGTGGCTTCGCAAGTTGGAGCGTATATTCCGATTGATAGGGTACACGGATGCTCAGAAAGTCCAGAGTGCTGAGTTCATGTTCTCCAGTAATGTAAGTCACTGGTGGGACTCAATGTCAAGGACAAGGACCCCTGAGCAGCAGGCAGAATTAACTTAGGAGCAATTAAAAGGGGAAGTAATGGACAAGTACTTTCCCTAGCCCTTGAGGGATCACAAAGAAAGTGAATTCCTCCAACTCAAGCAAAAGACTATGTCCCTGACTGAGTATGAGAGGAAGTTTGATCAACTTTCAAGGTATGTTCCACATCTGGTGGATACGGAGGATAAGAAGATACGAAGGTTTGAACAAGGGCAGAACTCGGATATAAGCATGATACTTATGTCCCATTGCTTCACCACATAGCGTGAAGTGCTGGAAAGAGCTCATGCTATTTGGTACCAGAAGACTAGAGCCGAACAACATGGTCAACTGTTCAATCAACCGGACAATGGTAACATGGGAAAGAGGAAATGTAATGGCCAGGACAAGGGAAAAGGCAAGTGGCAGAACAAGAAAGCTAATGGCGGAGCCAATGCCAGCAAAATCATTGTGCCAGTTATTGCGCCCTGTTCTAAGTTTGGAAGGACACATCGTGGCGAGTACTTACAAGGGAAAAATGTCTGTTTCCAATGTGGCAAGCCAGGACATATCATTAGGGATTGTCCCACACATACCCAGAAGAAGGGTGATAACAGCGACCAAAACCAGAAAGGGAAAGCACGAGTTTTTGCATTAACTCAATAGGATGCAGATGAAAACTCTAATGTCATAGCAGGTACTCTACTGATAGACAATACACCTGCTTATGTATTGTTTGATTCAGGAGCTACACACTCTGCTTCAACAACTTTTATGGCTAAATCTAGTGTTACCTGTGATAAACCGGAAGGTACATTAGAAGTTGGTATTCCTTCGGGCAACCCTTTAAATACTGATAGAATAGCCAAGTCAGTAAGTATCGAAGTTGAGGGAAAACCAATGGAAGCGAACCTATACATGATAGAAATGAAGGATTTTGATGTAATACTAGGCATGGATTGGTTAGGTTGTAATTACGCCACCATCCGATGTAAGGAAATGGAAGTATCATTTCAGAAACCAGGAGAGGAACCATTTTCATTCCTTGGAATGAAGACGAAACCCCTTATTCGACTAGTATTGGCTTTACATGCTAAGAAGATGTTGAGAAAAGAAACATGCCAAGGATATCTAGTAAGTATCTCAGGAGGGAAACAAGAGACGATAAGGGTTGAAGATATACTAGTAGTATGGGAATTCATAGATGTGTTTCCAGAAGATCTATCTGGTATTCCACCCGATAAACAAGTGGAATTCACCATAGACCTAATTCTCGGGGTGGCACCAGTATCTAAGGCCCCATACCGAATGGCCCCAAAGGAACTACAAGAATTAAAGAAGCAGTTGCAAGAACTCCTAGATATGGGCTTCATACGACCAAGCGTATCTCCATGGGGTGCACTGGCGTTGTTTGTAAAGAAGAAAGATGGAAGCATGAGGATGTGCATCGATTATAGGGAGATAAATCGATTAACCATCAAGAATAAGTATCCACTCCCGAGGATCGAGGATCTGTTAGATCAACTGAAAGGAGCTAAGGTATTTTCCAAGATCGACTTACGATCAGGATACCATCAACTGAAAGTAGAGACAAAGGATATACCTAAGACAGCTTTTAGAACTCGATATGGACACTACGACTTTATGGTGATGCCGTTTGGGCTAACCAATGCACCTGTAGTGTTCATGGACCTGATGAATCGAGTGTTTCATCAATACTTGGATAAGTTTGTCATAGTCTTCATCAATGACATTCTGATATATTCCAAGAGTAAGGAGCAACATGAAGAGCACTTGAGAATAGTCTTAGAGGTATTACGCAAGGAGAAACTGTATGCCAAATTCAAGAAGTGCGAGTTTTGGCTTGAACGAGTTGGATTTCTTGGACATGTAGTTACTGTCCAAGGGATTGAAGTAGATCGAGCAAAAGTTGAAGCAGTAACCAACTGGAAAACACCAACAAATGCTGGCGAAGTACGAAGTTTTCTAGGATTGGTTGGATATTATAGGAGATTTATAGAAGGATTCTCCAAAATAGTTGGACCAATGACACAGCTTACAGGGAAAGGAGTAAAATTCCAATGGACGGAAAAATACGAACAAAGTTTCCAAGAATTTAAGCAGAAGTTGATATCAGCCCCTGTATTAACAATACCTGAAGGTACGGAAGGGTTTGATATATACAGCGACGTATCCAAGTGAGGATTGGGATGTGTACTAATGCAGAATGGAAAAGTGATAGCCTATGCTTCAAGACAATTGAAGAAACATGAGCAGAACTACCCGACGCATGATTTAGAACTTGCAGCGGTAGCGCACGCTTTGAAGATATGGCGACACTACTTGTATGGACGGAAGTGTGATATCTACACAGATCACAAAAGTCTCAAGTATTTCTTCACACAAAAGGAATTGAATATACGACAAAGACGATGGTTGAAATTGGTGAACGATTACGACTACACTATTCACTACCATCCGGGTAAGGCCAATGTTGTGGCCGATGCTCTAAGTAGAAAATCAATGGGACAATTGACGTCACTACCCACCTCTCAAGTGGAGTTAGTCAAGGACTTGGAAAAGTTGCAGATCGAAGTGGTTACCACACCAGGACAAGTCACTGCTCATCTAGCAGCTTTAATAATTCGACCTACTCTTAGAGATCGAATTATAGAAGCACAAAATAAAGACTCATTTTTGTAGAAGATTAAGAATGAAGTTGGTACCGATAAGAAAAAGGACTTTGGAATAATTGAGGATCAGGCACTGATATTTAGAGGAAGAATTTGCGTGCCTAAGGATAAAGCCTTGATAAACGAGATATTAAAAGAAACTCATTCCACCTCATACACTGCACATCCCAGTGGTACGAAAATGTATTAAGATCTTCGAGATACATTTTGGTGGAGAAATATGAAAAGAAGTATAGGCCTGTATGTGCAGAAGTGCATGGTATGTCAACAAGTTAAGGCAGAACACCAAAAACCAGCTGGATTGTTAAATCCACTAGATATACCTGAATGGAAATGGAAAAATATCACGATGGACTTTGTGGTTGGATTCCCGAAGTCAGCAAGAGGAAATAATGCTATATGGGTAGTAGTGGATCGACTAATGAAGTCATCTCATTTTCTTCCAGTGAAAATGACATTCAGTTTAGATCAATTGGCACAGTTGTACATTAAAGAGGTTGTGAGATTACACAGTGTACCTGTATCCATTGTGTCTGACAGAGACCCAAGGTTCATATCCAAATTTTGGAAAAGTCTACAAGGAGCTATGGGAACGAAGCTGAACTTTAGTACAGCATATCACCCTCAGTCCAATGGTCAGTCTAAAAGGACCATCCAAACTTTGGAAGACATGCTGAGAACACGTGTTTTGGATCTAGGAGGTAATTGGGAATCATACTTAACTCTAGTAGAGTTCGCTTATAATAACAGTTTCCAAGCAACTATTGGAATGGCACCATACGAAGCTCTCTATGTTAGAAGATGTAGATCCCTTGTTCATTGGGATGAAGTTAGAGAGAAGAGAGTTTTAGGACTAGAAATTGTTGAAAGGACGATCGAGGTAATCGATAAGATCCGTGTAAGAATAAAGGCAGCACAAGATCGACAAAAGAGTTATGCAGATACAAGGAGGAAGGATTTAGAATTCCAAGTTGGGGATAAAGTGTTTCTGAAATTAGTACGGATGAAAGGTGTACTTAGATTTGGAAAGAAAGGTAAGCTATGAACCCGGTATATCGGACCTTTCGAGATACTTGATAGAGTTGGAAATGTGGCTTACCGACTAGCTTAGCCACCTGAATTATCGGCAGTGCACAATGTGTCCATATATCGATGATAAAGAAGTATGTACATGATCCTAATCATGTAATGAGTTATCAAACCTTGGAGGTACAGAAAGATTTGTCGTACGAGGAACTATCGATCAAGATATTGGATTGAAAAGTGCATAAACTAAGGAATAAAGAGATTTAGCTGGTTAAGATACAGTGGAATCATCACGGCGTAGAAGAAGCCAAAGACAAGTATCCAACACTATTCACCCAATCAGAAGGTAAATTTTGAGGACGAAATTTTAATTAAGGTGTGGGGGATGTAGAACCCCAAATAATTCTAGACACCTTAGTGACACTAAGACATGAATATTGGATAACTAAGGTATACTTCAGATTTTTAGTCTCATTTGAGACCCATTTTCGACATAGGAAACATTCGATTTGGAAAATGATATCTAAATAGAGGTTGAGTTAGCTTTCCAACGCACTTTGAATTACCTCAATCGGATATTGGAAGAAGAAGTTATGATAGAAACAATGAAAGCTATGCAGTGTCAACCGGACTACAATCCGTCGACCGAAACTGCCTGAAATGAAAATTCTTGTTTTTTTCTAGAATTTAAATATTTATTTTCATCAATTATTTTCTCAAAGGGCCACCCATGTTTTTGGTAATAAAAACCCCACTAAATTGAAGCATTTAACTACAAACTTAAATGGCACCTATGTTTTCTCTCTTAACTGAAATTTGACTCTTTATTTGCTTTAAATTATGGGATATTTACCTATAAATAGAGACCTAATTTCACTCATTTTTTCTCACACCAAAAGCAAGAACTTTTACATACTAAAGAAAGAGCTTCCAAGAGAGAAAAAGAGAGGGAGGAAAACTATTTTTCCTAGAAGTTTAAGAAGTGTTTTCAAGCATCAATTCTCAACGATTTTTAAACATCCAAGGAGTACATTTCTTTCAACGTCCAAGTTTCATCGAAGTTTTCAATCCAAGTTTTCAAAGTTTCAAAAGTATCAATCAAGGTAGATAGAGGTGCAATGTGTTTAATCGTGTTAAGTTATAAGTTTCGATTCATGTTAATGTTAGAAAGTTAAATGGTACTCCGGTACGACATATCCCTCTATGTTAATGGTTGTATGTTAAATGGTACTCCGGTACGGCATACCCCTCTGTGTTGAAGATATGTTCATATGTCAAATGGTGCCCTCGGGTACAGCATACCCCTTCATGTTAAATGGTGCCTCCGGGTACGGCATGTATGAAAAGTTATAAAGTTAATATTTTGAAATGTATAGCTTGATCACAAATGCACCTATGACACCTATTGAGTTTTTCATCTCACAGGTTTAATCCCATCGCTACAGATTGAAGGAATTCTACCTCGGACATGGATGGAGGAGAAGATAGAGAGTGATGCAACGAGCCCATGGAAATCCGATGAATAAGTGATTTGGATTTATTTTTATGAAATGTTTTCCAATGTTATTTCTTTAAAGTTTTGAATAACGTAGAATGCGAGAACAAGTTATGTTTTCTTCAAATAAATTACATTTTGTTGTTTTGAAAAATGATTCAGTGTTTTTGTTTAAAGTATTTGAAGTATTGTTATTTAAATTATTATCCGAAGATGTAAGCTTCCGCTAAAACATATACACCTGTTACTAAACCACCGGTTAAGCTAAGTAAAGTAAGTAGCGTTCCGATCCACTAGGGGTCGGGGCGTTACAGGTTATGAGCCCAAAATGGATACCGTATGTGAAAGTTATGCCGATATCTTTGAATGTTGACAATCTAAGCGTTCCATGTATTCAAGGGCCTATTTTTCCACACGAATTCAAACTGCTAAAATCCATCATACGTCATGGCAAAGCTATGAGTTCAAATTTCATAATTGTGATCTTTTCGAAATGGGGTTATGGGCCCAAAACAGACACAGTATGCAAAAGTTATGCCAATTTATTTGAACATCGACAATCTAAGCATTCCATGTATGCAAGCACCTGTTCTTCCACACGAATTCAAACTGCCCAAATCCATCATACATCATAGTGAAGCTACGAGTTCATTCAGAATAGTTGTGAGCTTTTTGAAATATGGGGAGTTATGGGCCCAAAATGGACACCATATGTGAATGTTTTGCCAATTTCTTCGAATGTCGACAATCCAAATGTTCCATGTACGCAAGCGCTTGTTCTTCCACACAAATTCAAACTTCCAAAATCAATCATACGTCACAATAAAGATCTGAGTTCATTCAGAATTGTCGTGAAATTTCTAAAATGTGGGGAGTTATGGTCCTGAAACGGACACCGTATGAGAAAGTTATGCCAATTTCTTCGAACGTCGAAAATCCAAGCGTTCAAGGTATGCAAGCACCTGTTCTTCCACACGAATTCAAACAGCTAAAATCAATCATACATCACGGTGAAGCTATGAGTTCATTCAGAATTGTTATGAGCTTTTTGAAACATGGAGAGTTATGGGCCCGAAACGGACACCGCAAGCGAAAGTTATGACAATTTCTTTGAACGTCGACAATCTAAGTGTTCCATGTAAGAAAGCGCCTGTTCTTCAACACAAATTCAAATTGCCAAAATCCATCTTATGTCATGGCAAAGCTGCTAGTTCATTTAGAATTATTGAGTGCTTTCCAAAATGTGGGTGGTTATGGGCCCAAAATGGACACCTATCCGAAAGTGATGCCAATTTTTTCGAACGTCGACAGTTCAAGCATTCCGTGTACGCAAGCGCATGTTCTTCCACATGAATTCAAACTGCCAAAATCCATCATACGTTACGATAAAGCTATGAGTTCATTCAGAATCGTCATGAGATTTCCAAAATGTGGGGGGGATATGGGCCCGAATCGAACATCGTATGCGAAAGTTTTGCCAATTTCTTCAAACGTCGACAATTCAAGCATTCCATGTACGCAAGCGCCCATTATACCACAAGAATTCAAACTACCAAAACCCATCACACATCATGAAAAAGCTATGATTCATTCAGAATCATTGTAAGCTTTTCGAAATGGGGTTATGGGCCCAAAAGGGACACCGTATGCAAAAGTTATGCCAATTTCTTTTTATGTCGACAATCTAAGATTTTCACGTAAGCGCCAGTTCTTCCACCCAAATTCAAACTGCCAAAATCTATGATACGTCACGACGAAGCTTTGAGTTCATTCAAAATCATCATGAGAGTTTCGAAACGGTGTTATGGGCCCAAAAACGGACACAGTATGTTCCATGTATGCAAGTGCTTATTGTTCCACACAAATTCAAACTACCAAAATCCATCATGTGTCACGGTGAAGCAGTGAGTTCATTTAGAATTGTCATGAGCTTTCCGAAATGTGGGGAGTTACGGGCCTAAAATGGCCACTGTATGCGAAAGTTATGCAAATTTCTTCGAACGTCGACAATCCAAGCGTTCCATGTACGCAAGCGCATGTTCTTCCTCGCGAATTCAAACTGGCAAAATCCATCATACATCACTTTGAAGTTACAAGTTCGTTCAGAATTGTCCCGAGCTTTTCGAAATGTGGGGAGTTATGGTTCTAAAACATTTATGCGAAAGTTATGCCAATTTCTTCGAACGTCGACAATCCAAGCATTCCATGTACGCAAGCGCCTGTTCTTCCACATGGATTCAAACTGCCAAAATCCATCATACATCACGGTGAAGTTGCGAGTTCATTCAAAAACGTCGCAAGCTTTTCGAAATGTGAGGGGTTTTGGGCCCAAAATGGACACCGTATGCGAAATTTATGCCAATTTCTTTGAACGTCGACAATCCAAGCATTCCATGAAGGCAAGCTCCTGTTCTTCGACATGAATTCAAACTACCAAAATCTATCACACGTCATGGTGAAGCTATGAGTTTATTCAGAATTGTTGCAAACTTTCCAAAATGTGGGGATTCATGGGCTCAAAATGAACACCGTATGAGAAAGTTATGCAAATTTCTTCGAACGTCGACAATCCAAGCGTTTCATGTACGTAAGCGCCTATTCTTCATCACGAATTCAAACTGCCAAAATCATGAAGCTGTGAGATTCAGAATTGTCACGAGCTTTTCGAAATGTGGGGAGTTATGGGTCTAAAATGTACACCGTATGCGAAAGTTATGCCAATATTGTCAAACGTCAACAATCCAAGCGTTCCATGTACGCAAGCACTTGTTCTTCCACACGAATTCAAACTGCCAAAATCCATCATACGTCATGGCGAAGCTGTGAGTTCATTCAAAATTGTCACGAGCTTTCCGAAATGTGGGAGGTTATGGGCCCGAAATGGACGCCGTATGCGATAGTTATGCCAATTTCTTTAAACTTCAACAATTCGAGCATTCCATGTACGTAAGCTCCTATTTTTCTACACGAATTCAAACTGCTAAAATCCATCATACGTTACAATGAAGCTTTCCAAAATGGGGTTTTTAGCCTAAAATGAACAACGTATACGAAAGTAATGCCAATTTCTTCGAACATTGACAATCCAAGCGTTCCTTGTATGCAAGCGCTCGTTCTTCCACACAAATTTAAAATGCCAAAATCCATCATACATCACGTTTGTTCATTCAAAATCATTGTGAGCTTTCTAAAATGGGTTTATGGGCCCAAAACGGACACCGTATGCGAAAGTTATGCCAATTTCTTCGAACTTCGACAATCCAAGCGTTCCATGTACGCAAGTGCCCGTTCTTCCACAAAAATTCAAACTGCCAAAATCCATCATACGACACAATGAAGCTACAAGTTCATTTAGAATTCTCATGAGCTTTTTGAAATATAGGGAGTTATGGTTCCTAAACATACACCATATGCAAAAAGTTAAGCCAATTTCTTCGAACTTCGACAATCCAAGCGTTCCATGTACGCAAGCACTTGTTCTTCCACATGAATTCAAACTGCCAAAATCCATCATACGTCACGACGAAGCTGTGAGTGCATTCAAAATTATCGTGAGCTTTCCGAAATGTGGGGGGTTATGGGCGTAAAATGGACATCGTATGTGAAATTTATGCCAATTTCTTCGAATGTCGACAATCCAAACATTCTATGTCCATAAGCTCGTGTTCTTCCACAAGAATTCAAACTTCTAAAATCTATCATACGTCACGGTGAAGCTACGAGTTCATTGGGAATCATTGCAATCTTTCCAAAATGTGGGAAGTTATGGGCCCAAAATGGACACTGTATGAGAAAGTTATTCCAACTTCTTCGAACGACGACAATCCAAGTGTTCCATGTACACAAGTGCTTGTTCTTCCACACAAATTCAAATCGCCAAAATCCATCATACGTCACAGCGAAGCTGCGAGTTCATTCAAAATTGTCATGAGCTTTTTGAAATGTGGGGGTTATGGGCCATAAATGCACACCGTCTGCGAAATTTATGCCAATTTCTTCGAACGTTGACCATCCAAGCATTCTGTGTATGCAAGCTCCTACTTTTCCACATGAATTCAAACTGCTAAAATCCATCACACGTCATGGTGAAGCTAAAAGTTCATTTAGAATTGTCACGACCTTTTCGAAATGTGGGAGTTATGGTTCCAAAACGGACATCGTATGCGAGAGTTATTCCAACTTCTTCGAACGTCGACAATCCAAGCGTTCCATGTACGCAAGAGATTGTCTTTCAAACGAATTCAAACTACCAAAATCCATCATACGTCATAGAGAAGCTGCGAGTTCATTCATAATCATCGTGAGCTTTTCAAAATGTTGGGGGGTTATGGGCGCTAAATGGGCACCATATACGAAAGTTATGCCAATTTCTTCGAATGTCGACAATCCAAGCATTCCATGTACGCAAGCTCATGTTCTTCCACGCGAATTCAAACTGCCAAAATCCATCACACGTCATGATGAAGCTGTGAGTTCAATCAGAATTGTCATGAGCTTTCTGAAATGTGGAGAGTTATGTGCCCAAAACGGACACCTTATGTGAAAGTTATGCCAATTTCTTCGAACTTCGACAATCCAAGCGTTCCATGTACGTAGGCGCCTGTTCTACCACACGAATTCAAGCTGCCAAAATTCATCATATGTCATAATGAAGCTATGATTCCATTCAGAATTTTCATGAGCTTTTCGAAATGTGGGGAGTTATGGTTCCAAAACGCACATCATATGTGAAAGTTATGCCAATTTCTTCGAACGTCGACAATCCAAGCGTTCCATGTAAGCAAGCGCCTGTTCTTCCACACAAATTCAAACTGCCAAAATTTATCATACATCACGTTTGTTCATTCAGAATCATCATGAGCTTTTTGAAATGGGTTTGTGGGCTCAAAATGAACATCACATGCGACAGTTATGCCAATTTCTTCGAACTTCGACAATCCAAGCGTTCCATGTACGCAAGTGCCCGTTCTTCCACAAAAATTCAAACTGCCAAAATCCATCATACGACACAATGAAGCTACAAGTTCATTTAGAATTCTCATGAGCTTTTTGAAATATAGGGAGTTATGGTTCCTAAATGTACACCATATGCAAAAAGTTAAGCCAATTTCTTCGAACGTCGACAATCCAAGCGTTCCATGTACGCAAGCACCTGTTCTTCCACACGAATTCAAACTGCCAAAATCCATCATACGTCACGACGAAGCTGTGAGTACATTCAAAATTATCGTGATCTTTTCGAAATGTGGGGGGTTATGGGCGTAAAATTGACATCGTATGCGAAATTTATGCCAATTTCTTCGAATGTCGACAATCCAAACATTCTATGTCCATAAGCTCGTGTTCTTCCACACGAATTTAAACTTCCAAAATCTATCATACGTCACGGTGAAGCTACGAGTTCATTGAGAATCGTTGCAATCTTTCCAAAATGTGGGAAGTTATGGGCCCAAAATGGACACTGTATGAGAAAGTTATTCCAACTTCTTCGAACGACGACAATCCAAGTGTTCCATGTACACAAGTGCTTGTTCTTCCACACAAATTCAAACTGCCAAAATCCATCATACGTCACAGCGAAGCTGCGAGTTCATTCAAAATTGTCATGAGCTTTTTGAAATGTGGGGGTTATGGGCCCTAAATGGACACCGTATGCGAAATTTATGTCAATTTCTTCGAACGTTGACAATCCAAGAATTCTGTATATGAAAGCTCCTATTCTTCCACATGAATTCAAACTGCTAAAATCCATCACACGTCATGGTGAAGCTAAAAGTTCATTTAGAATTGTCACGACCTTTTCGAAATGTGGGAGTTATGGTTCCAAAATGGACATCGTATGCGAGAGTTATTCCAACTTCTTCGAACGTCGACAATCCAAGCGTTCCATGTACGCAAGAGCCTATTCTTTCACACGAATTCAAACTACCAAAATCCATCATACGTCATAGAGAAGCTGCGAGTTCATTCATAATCATCATGAGTTTTTCAAAATGTTTGGGTGTTATGGGCCCTAAATGGGCACCGTATACGAAAGTTATGCTAATTTCTTCGAACGTCGACAATCCAAGCATTCCATGTACGCAAGCTCATGTTTTTCCACGCGAATTCAAACTGCCAAAATCCATCACATGTCATGACGAAGCTGTGAGTTCAATCAGAATTGTCGTGAGCTTTCCGAAATGTGGAGAGTTATGTGTCCAAAACGGACACCGTATGCGAAAGTTATGCCAATTTCTTCGAACGTCAATAATCCAAGCGTTCCATGTACACAAGCACTGTTCTTCCACATGAATTCAAATTTCCAAAATCCATCATACATTATGACAAAGCTATTTGTTCATTCAGAATCATCGTGAGCTTTCTGAAATGGCGTTATGGGCCCAAAATGGACACCTTATGTTAAAGTTATGCTAATTTCTTCGAATGTCGACTGTCCAAGCATTCCATGTACTAAGCACTTGTTCTTCCACACGAATTCAAACTGCCAAAATCCATCATACGCCACAGTAAAGCTACGAGTTCATTCAGAATAGTTGCGAGTTTTCCGAAATGTGGGGAGTTATGGTCCCAAAATGGACACCATATGAGAAAGTTATGCCGATTTCTTTGAACGTCAATAATCCAAGCGTTCCATGTATGCAAGCACATGTTCTTACACACGAATTCAAACAGCCAGAATCCATCATACATCACGATGAAGCTACGAGTTCATTTAGAATCGTTGTGAGCTTTCCGAAACATGGAGAGTTATGGGCCCAAAACAAACGCTGCATGCGAAAGTTATGCCAATTTCTTTGAACATCGACAATCTAAGTGTTCCATGTACGCAAGCACGTATTCTTCAACACGAATTCAAACTGCCAAAATCCATCATATGTCACGATAAAACTACAAGTTCATTTAGAATTATCCCATGCTTTCCAAAATGTGGGTGGTTATGGGCCCAAAATGGACCCCTTATACGCAAGTGATGTAAATTTCTTCGAACGTCGACAGTCCAAGCATTTCGTGTATGCAAGTGCTTGTTCTTCCACACGGATTCAAACTACCAAAATCCACCATATGTCACGATAAAGCTGAGTTCATTCAGAATCATCGTGAGATTTCCAAAATGTGGGGAGATAGGCCCAAATTGGACATTTTACGCGAAAGTTTTGCCAATTTGTTCAAACGTCTACAATCCAAGCATTCTATGTATGTAAGCGCCCATTATACGAGAAGAATTTAAACTACCCAAATCCATCACACATCATGAAAAAGCTATGAGTTCATTCAAAATCGTTGTAAGCTATTCGAAATGGACTTATGGGCCCAAAACAAACATTGTATGCGAAACTTATGCCAATTTAGTAGAACGTCGACAATCTAGGATTTCCATGTACGTAAGTGCCAGTTCTTCCACACAAATTTAAACTGCTAAAATCCATCATACGTCACGACGAAGCTATGAGTTCATTAAAAATCATCATGAGAGTTCCGAAATGGTGTTATGGGCCCAAAACGGACACAGTATGCGAAAGTTATGCCAGTTTCTTCGAACGTCGACAATCCAAACATTCCGTGTACGTAAGCGCCTATTCTTCCACACGAATTCAAACTGTCAAAATCCATCACGTGTCATGGTGAAGTAGCGAGTTCATTCAGAATTTTCACGAGCTTTACGAATTATGGGGAGTTATGGGCCCAAAATGAACGCGGTATACGAAAGTTATGCAAATTTCTTCGAACGTCGACAATCCAAGCATTCCATGTACGCAAGCGCCTGTTCTTCCTCAAAATTCAAACTGCCAAAATCCATCACACATCACTTTGAAGCTACGAGTTCATTCAGAATTGTCACGAGCTTTTAGAAATGTGGAGAGTTATGGTTCCAAAGTATACACCGTATGCGAAAGTTATGCCAATTTATTCAAACGTCGACAATCCAAGCGCTCCATGTACATAAGTGCCTGTTCTTCCACACAAATTCAAACTGCCAAAATCCATCACACATCATGATGAAGCTACGAGTTCATTTAAAATCATCGAAATGTGGGAAGTTATGGGCCCAAAATGGACACCGTATACGAAAGTTATGCTAATTTCTTCGAACGTCGACATCCCAAGCAATCCATGTACGGAAACTCTAGTTCACCCACACGAATTTAAACTGTCGAAATCCATCATACATCACAGCGAAGCTATGAGTTCATTCAAAATCATCATGAGCATTTTGAAATGGTGTTATAGGCACAAAACGGACACAGTATGCGAAAGTTATGCCAGTTTCTTCGAACGTCGACAATCCAAGAGTTCCATGTACACAAGCGCCTTTTCTTCCACACGAAGTCAAACTGCCAAAATCCATCATACTTCATAGTGAAGCGGTGAGTTCATTCAGAATTGTTGCAAGCTTTCCAAAATGTGGGGAGTTATAGGCCCAAAATGGACTTTGTATGCTAAAGTTATGCAAATTTCTTTAAACGTCGACAATCCAAACATTCCATGTACGAAAGCGCCTGTTCTTCCTCACAAATTCAAACTGACAAATCCATTGTACTCATGGCGAAGCTGCGAGTTCATTCAAAATTGTCATGAGCTTTTTGAAATGTGGAGAGTCATGGTTCCAAAAAGTACACCATATGCGAAAGTTATGCCAATTTCTTCGAACGTCAACAATCCAAGCGTTCCATGTACGCAAGCGCCTGTTCTTCCACACGAATTCAAACTACAAAAATCCATCATACATCACGACGAAGCTATAGGTTCATTCAAAATCATCGCGAGCATTCCAAAATGTAGGAGGTTATGGGCCCGAAATGGATACAGTATGCGAAAGTTATGCCAATTTCTTTGAACGTCGGCAATCCAAGCATTCCATGTATGCAAGCTTCTGTTCTTCCACACGAATCCAAACTACCAAAATCCCTCATATGTTACGGTGAAACTTTTCGAAATAGGGTTATTGGCCCAAAATGGACACTGTACGCGAAAGTTATGCCATTTCTTCGAACATTGACAATCCAAGCATTCCATGTACCCTAGACCTTATTTTCCACACGAATTCAAACTACCAAAATCCATCATGCATCACGTTAAAGCTATTTGTTCATTCAAAATCGTCGTGAGCTTTCTAAAATGGGTTAATGGGCCCAAAACAGACATCGTATTCGAAAGTTATGCCAATTTCTTCGAACTTCGACAATCCAAGCGTTCTACGTACGCAAGTGCCTGTTCATCCACACGAATTCAAACTGTCAAAATCCATTATACATCATAATGAAGCTACGAGTTCATTCAAAATTGTCACGAGCTTTCCGAAATGTGGGGAGTTATGGTTCCAAAATGTATACCGTATAGGAAAGTTATGCCAATTTCTTCGAACGTTGATAACCCAAGTGTTACATATATGCAAGCGCCTGTTCTTTCACATGGATTAAAACTACCAAAACTCATCATTCGTCACAATGAAGCTATGAGTTCATTCAAGATCATCATGCATGGGCCCAAAATTGACACCGTATGTGAAATTTATGCCAATTTCTTCGAACGTCGACAATCCAATCATTCCGTGAACGCAAGCTCCTGCTCTTCCAGATGAATTCAAACTGCCAAAATTTATCATACGTCATGGTGAAGCTGTGAGTTCATTCAGAATTGCTGCAAACTTTCCAAAATGTGGGGAGTTATGGGCCCAAAACGGACACCATATGAGAAAGTTATGCAAATTTCTTTGAACGTCGACAATCCAAACGTTCCATATACGCAAACGCCTGTTCTTCCTCATGAATTCAAACAACCAAAATCCATCATACATCACTTTGAACCTACGAGTTCATTCAAAATTGTCACGAGCTATCTGTGGGGAGTTATGGTTCCAAAACGTACACCGTATGCGAAAGTTATGCCAATTTCTTTGAACGTCAACAATCCTAGCCTTCCATGTACGCAAGCATCTGTTCTTCCACACAAATTCAAACTACCAAAATCCATCATACGTCATGACGAAGCTATGAGTTCATTCAAAATCATCATGAGCTTTCCGAAATGTGGGAGGTTATTGGCCCAAAATGGACACCGTATCCAATAGTTATGTTAATTTCTTTGAACGTCGACAATCCAAGCATTCCATGTACATAAGCTCCTATTTTTCCACACGAATTCAAACTGCTAAAATCCATCATACGTTACGGTGAAGTTTTCCAAAATGGGGTTATTAGCCCAAAATGGACACCGTATGCGAAAGTTATGCTAATTTCTTCTAACATTGACTATCCAAGTGTTCCTTGTGCGCAAGTGCTTGTTCTTCCACAAGAATTCAAACAACTAAAATCCATCATACATCATATTTGTTCATTCAGAATCATCGTGAGCTTTCCAAAATGGGTTTTGGGACCCAAAACGGACACCGTATGTGAAACTTATGCCAATTTCTTTGAACTTCGACAATCCAAGCGTTCCATGTACGGAAGTGCCTGTTCTTCCACATGAATTAAAACTGAGAAATTCATCATACGTCACAATGAAGCTACGAGTTCATTCAAAATTGTCATGAGCTTTTGAAAATGTGGGGAGTTATGGATCCAAAACATACATTGTATGCGAAAGTTATGCCAATTTCTTCGAATGTGGATAATCCAAGCATTCCATGTACGCAAGCGCCTGTTCTTCCACATGGATTCAAACTGGAAAAATCCATCATACGTCATGATGAAGCCGTGAGTTCATTCAAAGTCGTCATGAGCTTTCTAAAATGTGGAGGGTTATGGGCCCGAAATTGACATCGTATACGAAATTTATGTCAATTTCTTCGAACGTCGACAATCCAAGTGTTCTTTGTAAGCAAGCTCCTGTTCTTCCACACAAATTCAAATTGCCAAAATCTATCATAAGTCATGGGAAAGCTATGAGTTCATTCAGAATCATTGCCAGCTTTTCGAAATGTGGGGAGTTATGGGCCAAAAAATGAACACCGTATGAGAAAGTTATTCCAACTTCTTCGAACATTGACAATCCAAGCGTTCCATGTACGCAAGTGCCTGCTCTTCCACATGAATTCAAACTGTTAAAATCCATCATGTCACAACGAAGCTACAAGTTCATTCCAAATCATCGTGAGCTTTCCAAAATGTGGGGTGTTATGGGCCCTAAATGGACACCATATGCGAAAGTTAAACCAATTTCTTCGAACGTCGACAATCCAAGTGATCCATGTATGCAAGCTCCTATTCTTCCACACGAATTCAAACTGCCAAAATCATCATACACCACGATGAAGCTACAAGTTCATTCAGAATTGTCATGAGGTTTTTGAAATGTGGGGAGTTATGGCTCCAAATCAGACATTGTATGCGAAAGTTATTCCAACTTCTTCGAACGTCAACAATCCAAGTGTTCCATATACGTAAGGGCCCATTCTTTCTCAAGAATTCAAACTACCAAAACCCATCATACATCATGGCAAAGCTTTGAGTTTATTCTGAATCATTGTGAGATTTCTAAAATGGGGCTATGGGCCCAAAACGAACACCGTATATGAAAATTATGCCAATTTCTTTGAGCGTCGACAATCCAAGCTTTCCATGTACGTAAGTTCCTATTCTTCCACGCGAATTCAAACTGTCAAAATCCATCATACGTCTCGATAATGCTATGAGTTCATTCAAAATCATCGTGAGATTTTTGAAATGAGATTATTGGCCAGAAATGGACACAGTATGCGAAAGTTATGCCAATTTCTTTGAACGTCGACAGTCCAAGCACTCCATATACGCAAGCGCATGTTCTTCCACACGAATTCAAACTGATAAATCCATTGTACTCATGGCAAAGCTGTGAGTTCATTCAGAATTGTCGCGAGCTTTACGAAATGTGGAGAATTATGGGTCCAAAACAGACAACGTATGCGAAAGTTATGGCAATTCCTTCGAACGTCGACAATCCTAGTGTTCCATGTATGCAAGAGCCTATTCTTTCACACGAATTCAAACTGCCAAAATCCATCATACATCACAGTAAAGTAGGGAGTTCATTCAAGATTGTCGTGAGTTTTTCGAAAAGTGGGCGGTTATGGGCCCAAAATGGTTATCGTATGCGAAAGTTATGCCAATATCTTCGAATGTTGACAATTTAACCGTTCCATGTACACAAGCGCCTATTTTTCCACACGAATTCAGATTGCCAAAATCCATTAGACATCATGGCAAAGTTGTGAGTTCATTCAAAATCATCGTGAGCTTTTTGAATTGGGGTTATGGGCCCAAAACAGATACAGTATACAAAAGTTATGCCAATTTCTTCAAACGTCAACAATCTAAGCATTCCATGTACGCAAGCACCTGTTCTTCCACATGAATTCAAACTGCCAAAATCCATCATGTATCACGGTGAAGCTGTGAGTTCATTCAGAATATTTGCGAGCTTTTCGAAACATAAGGAGTTATGGGCCCAAAATGGACACCGTATGCGAAAGTTTTACCAATTTCTTCGAACGTCGACAAACCAAACGTTCTATGTACGCAAGCGCATGTTCTTCCACACTAATTCAAACTGCCAAAATCCATTACACATCATGATGAAGCTACGACTTCATTAAAAATCGTCACAATCTTTTCAAAATGTGGGTGGTTAAGGGCCCAAAATGGACAGCGTATGCGAAAGTAATGCCAATTTCTTCAAACGTCGACAATGCAAGCATTCCATGTTTGCAAGTTCCTATTCTTTCACACAAATTCAAACTTCTAAAATCCATCATACGTCACGATGAAGCTGTGAGTTCATTCAGAATCGTCTTGAGATTTCCAAAATGTGGGAGGTTATGGGCCCAAATCTGACATCGTATGCGAAAGTTTTGCCAATTTCTTCGAACGTAGACAATCAAAGCACTCCATGTACTCAAGCGCCTGCTCTGCTGCATGAATTCAAACTGCCAAAATTCATCATACGTCTTGGTGAAGCTACGAGTTCATTCAAAATTGTCACGAGCTTTTCGAAATGTGGGGAGTCATGGGCCTAAGACAGACACCGTATGTGAAAGTTATACCGATTTCTTCGAACGACGACAATCCAAGCGTTCCATGTACGCAAGTGCATGTTCTTCCACACGAATTCAAACTACTAAAATCTATCATACATCTCGGTGAAACTATTTGTTCATTTAGAATCATCGTTAGCTTTTCGAAATGGCGCCTTAGGCCTAAAACGTACACCGTATGCATAAGTTATGTCAATTTCTACGAACGTCGACAATGCAAGCGTTCCATGTATGCAAGTGACTGTTCTTCCACACGAATTCAAATTGTCAAAATCCATCATACGTTATGGCAAAGCTGTTTGTTCACTTAGAATCGTCATGAGCTTTTTGAAATGGGGTTTTGGGTCTAAAACGGACTCCTTATGGGAAAGTTATGCCAATTTCTTCAAACGTCGACAATCCAAACATTCCATGTACGCAAGAGCCTGTTCTTCCACACGAATTAAAAGTGCCAAAATCCATCATACATCAAGGTGAAGCTACTAGTCCATTCAAAATCATCGCTAGCTTTCCGAAATATGGGTGGTCATGGGCCCAAAATGGACACCATATGCGAAAGTATTACCAATTTCTTCGAACGTCGACAATCCAAGCGTTCCACATATGCAAGCTCCTGTTCTCCCAAACGAATTCAACCTGCCAAAATCCATCATACGGTACGATGAAGCTGTGAGTTCATTCAGAATCGTCAAGAGATTTCCAAAATGTGGGGGGTTATCGGCCCAAATTGGACATCGTATGTGAAAGTTTTGCCAATTTCTTCGAACGTCGATAGTCCAAGCACTCCATGTACGCAGGCGTCCATTTTTCCACACGAATTCAAACTGCCAAAATCCATCTACGTCTTGGCAAAGCTGGGAGTTCATTCAGAATCATCATGAGCTTTTTGAAATGTGGGGAGTTGGGGACCCAAAACGAACACTGTATGTGAAAGTTATACTAATTTCTTCAAACATCGACAATCCAAGCTTTCAATGAATGCAAGATGTAGAACCCCAAATAATTTTAAACACCTTATTGGTACTAAGACATGAATATTGGATGGCAAAAGTATACTTCAAATTTTTAGTCTCATTTGAGACCCATTTACCACATATAAAACATTCAATTTGGAAAATGATATCTATAGAAAAGTTGTAGCTCTTTGAGTTTCTTTCCAATGCACTTTGAATTACCTCAATCGGATATTAGGAGAAGAAGTTATGATAGAAATACTAAAACCTGTACAGTATCGACCGAAGTGCGCGGAATATGAAAAGTCAAATTCCTACACGATTTTCTAGCAGCTTCTTAAACCTATAACTCCCACATAAATGGTATCCGCATTAATAAGTATTAGGCCCTTCACTTGCCCTTAACTTGTGAGATTTTCACCTATAAATAGGCCCCAATACATACACATTTTTCACACCAAGACAAAAGCTTCTAAGCATAAAAGAGAGAGTCTTCAAGTCTAGGAAAAAGAGAAAGGAGAGGGAGGAAAATTAGTTTTTCCTAGAAGTTTTGGTGCTATCAAGAAGTGTTTTCCACGCATCAATTCTCAACGAAGTGTTTTTTTTTTGAAACATCAAAGGAGTGCATTTTTCAACAAGGTTTAAAGCATCAATCAAGGTAGGTAGAGGTGCAAAGTGTTAATTCATGTTGAGTTATAAGTTTCTAGCAAATGAAGATTTATGTAAATGTCTAATGGTACCTCCGGTATGGTATACACATCCATATCTAATGGTACCTCCCAGGTACGACATGTACTTCCGGTCGAGGTGTCGTGTTAAGTCATGACTCTACGTGTTTGGGATTCTACCAGAAATCTTACTATGAAAAGGTTTCTAAAAGTTACAGCTTTGAAATGTACAGCTTGATCACGAATGCACCAATGATATCTATTGAGTTTTTTAACTCACGGGTTTAACCATTTCTCTATAGATTGATATGATACTACCTTGGGCCTGGATGATGGAAAAGATGGAGAGTGGTGCAACGAGTCCATGGAAAAGTCGGTGAACAAGTTATATAGATTTATTTTTGTGAACGTTTTCAATGTTATTTCTTTAAAGTATTTGAATAATGCTGAACACGTGAACAAGTTGTGTTTTCTTCAAATAAATTACGTTCCATTTTTTTTATTCAGTGTTTTATTTTAAGTATTCGAAAG
Organism: Olea europaea var. sylvestris; assembly: GCF_002742605.1. Classification (NCBI taxonomy): domain Eukaryota; kingdom Viridiplantae; phylum Streptophyta; class Magnoliopsida; order Lamiales; family Oleaceae; genus Olea; species Olea europaea. Next base: position 822,221 of record NW_019235321.1, read on the forward strand.
GTTGTTGTTAAAATTATCATTGTAAAAATTAAGATTCCGCTAAAACATATTCTCCTATGACTAAACCACCGGTTTGTTAAGTAAAGTAAGTAGTGTTCCGGTCCACAAGGGGTCAGGGCGTTACAGTGTGGTATCAGAGCACGGTTTAGCCGGCTCTGTAGACCAAGTATGTTTTTTTTTAAAAATGGTTAGCCGGTTCTGTAGACCAAGTATTTTTTTTTAAAAAAAAAAAGAAAAAGTCTAAGATACTCCATGGCATCTTGCATCTATCCATCAATCTCATCCTACGGCCCAGGTATGTTCAAAGTTAATGTTTTCATGAAAAGACTATGTTATGATGCTTTGCGATGCTATGGTACAACTTATGCTTATTTTCAAAGATATACTATGCCAGTTAGAAATGATTTGAAAGATGTGTATTTTTTTTTCTTCAAAAGATATACATTGGGCTAGAATTTATAGGCAGAATATTATGTAACAGTAGCCATTTTTCCAAGAGTAAAAAAAAGTGTATGATATGTGAAAATGTAACAGATATGGCTCGTAGAACGGTTAGGACATATAGAGAAGCATTGAACCGTAGAATCGCCATTCAGTCCTATGAGAACTACGTGACTAATCTGCTCCGTCCACTTGACGAACATATACATGATGTCTATGAGAGATACATGACAGCGGTGAACGCTGGAATGGAGATAACATATATTGAGGCTATAAATAACCTCATACACTCCCTTCCACCTCAACAGGGAGATATGGGAGTCACGGTTAGGGATGTAATGCTAGAGGAGTACCCAAATATATTTGAGTTTGAAGTGTATTGCCAATCACTCCTAGACCTATGGAGGGAAGAACCTCAACCGGAGATAGTAATTTAACTTGATGAAGAAGAAGAGCCTAAAGAAGGGAATGATCCTGAGCCTGAGCCACAGGTTGAGATGGACATAGAATCTGGACTTGAGGCGGAAGGCTCCTTTGGAGATGAGGCTCCACCAAAGAAGATCCGTAGAACTTATAGGGATTAGATTTAAATCCTTGTAACAACTTCCTTCATGTCAAGAAATAAAACTTTATCTTCTTTGTTAGAATTCAAAGTATGAAACTAATAAGAATCATACGTTTTGTCTAAAGGAAAATGGCCCGCGCAAACCAAACCAACTTGATAAGAGATCTTCTCCAAGCGGTCCAAGACCTTGGCAGGCAAAACCCGAACCAGGCGCATCCCCTACCACTAGCTCCTAATGCTCCTCCAACCCATACTTTAGTGGTCGAGTAATTTAGAAGACATAAACCCCCTACCTTCAATTGAGCAGCTGATCCACTTGCAGTCGAGGAGTGGCTTCTCAAGTTGGAGAGAATATTCCGATTAATAGGATACACGAACGCCCAGAAGGTCCAGTGTGCTGAGTTTATGTTCTCCAGTGATGCAAGCCACTGGTGGGACTCGATGTCAAGGACGAGGACCCCAGAGCAACAAGTAGAATTGACTTGGGAGCGATTTAAAGAGGAAGTAATGGACAAGTACTTCCCATAGTCTTTGAGGGATCACAAAGAAAGTGAATTTCTCCAACTCAAGCAAAGGACTATGTCCCTGACTGAGTATGAAAAGAAGTTTGACCATCTTTCAAGGTATGCTCCACATCTGGTGGATACGGAGGACAAGAGAGTCAGGAGGTTTGAATAAGGGTTGAACCCAGATATAAGCATGATACTTATGTCCCATCGTTTCACCTCATATCGTGAAATGCTGGAAAGAGCTCATGCTATCTGGTACCAGAAGACTAGCGCCGAGCAACATAGTCAACTGTTCAATCAATCGAACAATGGTAGTATGGGTAAAAGGAAATGGAGTGGCTAGGACATGGGAAAGGGCAAGTAGTAGAACAAGAAAGCTAATGGCAAAGCCAATGCCAACAAGAGCATTGTGCCAGTTATACAGCCATGTCCTAAGTGTGGAATGACTCTTCGTGGCGTGTGTTTACAAGGGAAGAATGTCTATTTCAGATGTGGCAAGCCATGGCATATTTTTAAGGATTGCCCCACATTTACCCCGAAGAAGGATGATAACAATGACCAGAACTAGAAAAGGAAAGCACGAGTTTTTGCAATGACTGAGACAGATGCAGAGGAAAACTCGAACGTCATAGCAGGTACTTTATTGATAGCCAATACGCTTGCTTATGTATTGTTTGATTCAGAAGCCACACACTCCTTGTATCGACAACTTTTATGGCTAAATCTAGTATTACCTATGATAAGTTGGAAGGTACATTAGAGGTTAGCATTCCATCAGTCAACCCTTTCAGTACTGATAGAATAGCCAAATTAGTAAGTACTGAAGTTGAGGGAAAACTAATGGAAGCGAACATATACATGATAGAAATGAAGGATTTTGATGTAATACTAGGCATGGATTGGTTGGGCTGTAATTACGCCACCATCCATGTAAGGAAAGGGAGGTATCATTTCAGAAACTAGGAGAAGAACCATTTTTGTTCCTTGGAATGAAGACGAAGCCCTTATTCGACTAGTATCAGCTTTACAAGCTGAGAAGATGTTGAGAAAAGAAACATGTCAAGGATATTTAGTAAACATCTCAGGAGGGAAATAGGAGACGATAAAGGTTGAAGAAGCACCAATAGTACGGGAATTCGTAGATGTGTTTCCAGAAGATCGATCTGGTATTCCACCAGATAGGCAAGTAAAATTCACCATAGACCTAATTCTCGGAGCGGCACCAGTGTCAAAAGCTCCATACCGAATGGCCCCAAAGGAACTATAAGAGTTAACGAAGCAGTTGGCTTTATACGGCCAAGTGTATCTCCATGAGGTGCACCGATGTTGTTCGTTAAGAAAAATGATGGAAGCATGAGGATGTACATCGATTATAGGGAGTTAAATCGATTAACTATCAAGAATAAGTACCACTCCCAAGAATCGAGGATCTGTTAGATCAACTGAAAGGAGCTAAGGTATTTTCCAAGATCGACTTACGATTGGGATACCATCAATTGAAAGTAAAGTCAAAGGATATAACCAAGATAACTTTCAGAACTCATTATGGACACTACGAGTTTACAGTGATGCCGTTTGGGCTAACCAATGCACTTGCAGTGTTCATGGACCTGATAAATCATGTATTTCATCAGTACTTGGATAAATTTGTCATAGTCTTCATTGATGACATTCTGATATATTCCAAGAGTAAGGAGCAACATGAAGAGCACCTAAGAGTAGCATTAGAGGTATTACGCAAGGAGAAGCTATATGCCAAATTCAAGAAATGTGAGTTCTAGCTTGAACGAGTTGGATTTCTTGGACACATAGTCACTGCCCAAGGGATTGAGGTAGATCCAGCGAAAGTGGAAGTAGTAACCAACTGGAAAGCACCAACTAATGCTGGCGAGGTACGGAGCTTTCTAGGATTAGCAGGATATTATCGTAGATTCATAGAAGGATTCTCCAAAATAACTGGACCAATGACGCAGCTTACGAGGAAGGGAGTAAAATTTCAATGGACGGATAAATGTGAAAAAAGTTTCCAAGAACTTAAACAAAGGTTGATATCAGCACCCGTGTTAACAATACCTGAGGGTACAAAAGGGTTTGTCATATACAGTGATGCATCCAAGCAAAGATTGGGATGTGTGTTGATACAGAATGGAAAAGAAATAGCCTATGCATCAAGACAATTCAAGAAACATGGGCAGAACTACCCATTGCATGATTTAGAACTTGCGGCGGTAGTACACGCCTTGAAGATATGGCGACACTACTTGTATGGAGGGAAGTGCGATATCTACACAGATCACAAGAGTCTCAAATATTTATTCACACAGAGGGAATTGAATATGCGACAAAGACAATGGTTGGAGTTGGTGAATGATTACGATTGTACTATCCATTACCATCCAGGTAAGGCTAATGTTGTGGCCGACACCTTAAGTAGAAAATCAATGGGACAGTTGGCGTCACTACCCACTTTTCAAATGGAGTTAGTCAAGGACTTGGAAAAGTTGCAGATCGAAGTGGTTACCATACCAGGACAAGTCACTACTCGTCTAGTAGCTTTGATAATTCGACCTACTCTTAGAGATCGAATAATAGAGACACAAGGTAATGACCCATTCTTGTTTAAGATCAAGAATGAAATTGGTACTGATAAGAGAAAGGATTTTGGAAAAGCTTCGGATCAGGCACTGATGTTTAAGAGGAGAATTTGCGTGCCTAAGGATGAAGCCTTGAGAAATGAGATATTGAAAGAGGCCCATTCCACCCCGTACACTGCACATCTCGGTGGTACAAAAATGTATCGAGACCTCCGAGATACATTTTGGTGGAGAAATATGAAAAGAAGTATAGGGTTGTATGCAGAAAAGTGCATGGTATGTCAACAGGTTAAGGCAGAACACCAAAGACCGGCTGGATTGTCAAGTCCACTGGACATACCCGAATGGAAATGGAAAAATATCACAATGGACTTTGTGGTTGGATTCCCGAAGTCAGCGAGAGGAAACAACGCTGTATGGGTAATAGTGGATCGATTAACAAAGTCAGCTCATTTTCTTCCACTGAAAATGGTATTCAGTTTAGACCAATTGACACAGTTGTACATTAAGGAGGTTGTGAGATTACATGGCGTACCTGTGTCTATTGTGTCTGACAGAGACCCAAGATGGACACCGTATACGAAAGTTACACCAATTTCTTCGAACGTCGACAATCCAAGCGTTTCACGTACACAAGCACCTGTTCTTCCACACGAATTCAAATTGCCAAAATCTATCATACGTCTTGGTAAAGCTATTTGTTCATTTAGAATCATCATTAGCTTTTCAAAATGGTGTTATGGGCCAAAAATGAACACCGTATGTTAATGTTATGCCAATTTCTTTGAACGTCGACAATCCAAATGTTCCATGTACACAAGCGTGTGCTCTTCCTCATGAATTCAAACTGTCAAAATCCATCATACATCACTTTGAAAGTACGAGTTCATTCAGAATTGTCATGAGCTTTCTGAAATGTGGGGAGTTATGGTTCCAAAATGTACACCGTACGCAAAAGTTATGCCAAATTCTTCGAACGTCGACAATCCAAGCGTTCCATGTACGCAAGCACCTGTTCTTCCACATGAATTCAAAATACCAAAATCCATCATACATCACGATGAAGATGTGAGTTCATTCAAAATCATCGCGAGCTTTCCAGTTATGGGCCCAAACTGGACATCGTATTCGATAGTTATGCTAATTTCTTTGAACGTCGACAATCCAAGCATTCCATGTACATAAGCTCCTATTTTTCCACATAAATTCAAACTACCAAAATCTATCATATGTTACGGTGAATCTTTCCAAAATGGGGTTATAGGCCCAAAATGGACACCGTATGCGAAAGTTATGCCAATTTCTTCGAACATTGATAATCTAAGTGTTCCTTTTACGCAAGCGCTTGTTCCTCTACACAAATTTAAATAGCCAAAATCCATCATACATCAAGTTTGTTCATTCAAAATCATCGTGAGCTTTCTGAAATGGGCTTACGGGCCCAAAACGAACACCGTATATGAAAGTTATCCTAATATCTTTGAACTTCGACAATCCAAGCATTCCAAGTACGCAAGTGCCTGTTCTTCCACATGAAGCTACGAGCTCATTTAAAATTGTCATGAGCTTTTCAAAATGTGGGGAGTTATGGTTCCAAAAATGTATACCGTATGTGAAAGTTGTGCCAATTTCTTCGAATGTCGATAATCCAAGCGTTCCATGTACGCAAGCGCCTGTTCTTCCACACGGATTCAAACTGGCAAAATCCATCATACGTCACGATGAATCTGCGAGTTCATTCAAAATCATCGTGAGCTTTCCAAAATGTGGGGGGTTATGGGCCCTAAATGGACACCGTATGCGAAAGTTATACCAATTTCTTCGAACGACGACAATCCAAGCGTTCCATGTATGCAAGCGCCTGTTCTTCCACACGAATTCAAACTACTAAAATCTGTCATACATCATGGTGAAGCTTTTTGTTCATTCAAAATCATTGTTAGCTTTTTGAAATTGCGTTATGGACCCGAAATGGACACCGTATGCGAAAGTTATGTCAATTTCTTCGAACACCGACAATCCTAGCACTGTATGCACGCAAGCGCCTGCTCTTCCACACGAATTCAAAGTGCCAAAATCCTTCATACGTCACGACGAAGCTATGAGTTCATTCAAAATTGTCGTGAGCTTCCAAAATGTGGAGAGTTATAGGTCAAAAATGGACACCGTATGGCATTTCTTCGAACGTCGACCATCCAAGCGTTCCATGTATGCTAGCACTTGTTTTTCCACACGAGTTATAACTGCCAAAATCCATCATACATCATGGTGAAGCTACGAGTTCATTCAGAATTGTTGCGAGCTTTTCAAAATGTGGGGAGTGATGGGCCCAAAATGGACACCGTATGAGAAAGTTATGCAAATTTGTTCGAACGTTGACAATCCAAGCGTTCCATGTATGCAAGTGCCTGTTCTTCCGCGCGAATTCAAACTGCCAAAATCCATCATACGTCTCGGTGAAGCTGCGAGTTCATCAAGAATCATTGAGTGCTTTTCGCAATGTGGGGAGTTATGGACCCAAGACAGACACCGTATATGAAAGTTACACCAATTTCTTCGAACGTCGACAATCCAAGCGTTTCATGTACGAAAGCTCCTGTTCTTCCACACGAATTCAAACTGCCAAAATATATCATACGTCTCGATAAAGTTATTTGTTCATTTAGAATCATTGTTAGCTTTCTGAAATGGTGTTATGGGCCAAAAATGAACATTGTATGCAAATGTTATGTCAATTTCTACAAACGTCGACAATACAAGCGTTCCATGCACGCAAGCACCTGTTCTTCCACACAAATTCAAACTGCCAAAATCCATCATACGTCACGGAGAAGCTGGGAGTTCATTCAGAATTGTGGCGAACTTTCGAAAATGTGGGGAGTTATGGGCCCAAAACGGACACCGTATGAGAAAGTTATACAACTTTCTTCGAACGTCGACAATCCAAACGTTCCATGTACGTAAGCGTGGGCTCTTCCTCACGAATTCAAACTGCCAAAATCCATCATACATCACTTTGAAGCTACGAGTTCATTCAGAATTGTCATGAGCTTTCTGAAATGTGGGGAGTTATGGTTCCAAAACGTACACCGTATGCAAAAGTTATGCCAAATTCTTTAAAGTCGACAATCCAAGCACTCCATGTACGCAAGCACCTGTTCTTCTGCATGAATTTAAAATATCAAAATCCATCATACATCACGATAAAGCTATGAGTTCATTCAAAATCATCACGAGCTTTTCGATTATGGGCCCGAACTGGACGCCGTATTCGATAGTTATGCTAATTTCTTCGAACGTCGACAATCCAAGCATTCGATGTACATAAGCTCCTATTTTTCCACACGAATTAAAACTGTCAAAATCTATCATACGTTATGGTGAAGCTTTCGAAAATGGGGTTATAGGTCCAAAATGGACACCGTATGCGAAAGTTATGCCAATTTCTTTGAACATTAACAATCCAAGTGTTCCTTGTGCGCAAGCTCTTGTTCTTCTACACGAATTCAAATAGCTAAAATCCATCATACATCAAGTTTGTTCATTCAAAATCATCGTGAGCTTTCTAAAATGGGCTTACGGGCCCAAAACGAACACCGTATATGAAAGTTATCCTAATATCTTTGAACTTCGACAATCCAAGCATTCCAAGTACGCAAGTGCCTGTTCTTCCACATGAATTCAAACTACTAAAGTCCAGCATACTTCACAATGAAGCTACGAGCTCATTTAAAATTGTCATGAGCTTTTCAAAATGTGGGGAGTTATGGTTCCAAAATGTATACCGTATGTGAAAGTTGTGCCAATTTCTTCGAATGTCGATAATCCAAGCGTTCCATGTACGCAAGCGCCTGTTCTTCCACACGGATTCAAACTGGCAAAATCCATCATACGTCACGATGAATCTGCGAGTTCATTCAAAATCATCGTGAGCTTTCCAAAATGTGGGGGGTTATGGGCCCTAAATGGACACCGTATGCGAAAGTTATACCAATTTCTTCGAATGTCGACAATCCAAGCGTTCCATGTATGCAAGCTCCTGTTCTTCCACACTAGTTCAAAATTCCAAAATCCATCATACGCCATGATGAAGCTACGAGTTCATTCAGAATCGTTGCGAGCTTTTCGAAATTTGGGGAGTTATGGCTCCAAAATGGAATCGTATGCGAAAGTTATTCCAACTTCTTCGAACGTCGACAATCCAAGTGTTCCATGTATGCAAGCACCTGTTCTTCCACCCGATTCAAACAGTCAAAATCCTTCATACGTCATAGCGAAGCTACGAGTTCATTCAAAATCATCATGAGCTTTCCAAAATGTGGGGGGTTATGGGCCCTAAATGGACACCGTATGTGAAAGTTATACCAATTTCTTTAAACGTCGACAATCTAAGCGTTCCATGTATGCAAGCTCCTGTCCTTCCACACGAATTCAAACTGCCAAAATTCATCATACGCCATGATGAAGCTACGAGTTCATTCAGAATTGTCACGAGCTTTTCGAAATGTGGAGAGTTATGGCTCCAAAACAGACATTATATACGAAAGTTATTCCAACTTCTTCGAACATCGACAATCCAAGCGTTTTCTTCCGCCAGAATTCAAACTACCAAAATCCATCATATGTCACATCGAAGCTGCATGTTCATTCATAATCATCATGAGCTTTTCAAAATATGGGGGTTATGGGCCCTAAATGGACACCGTGTGCGAAAGTTATGCCAATTTCTTCAAACGTCGGCAATCTAAGTGGTCCATGTACACAAGCTCCTGTTCTTCCACACGAATTCAAACTGCCAAAATCCATCATACATCATGGTGAAGCTACGATTTCATTCAGAATCATTGTGAGCTTTCTGAATTGTGGGGAGTTATGGGCCCAAAATGGACAACGTATGAGGAAGCTATGCCAATTTCTTCGACGTCAACAATCCAAGCATTCCATATACGCAAGCACCCGTTCTTCCTCAGGAATTCAAACTGCCGAAACCCATCATACATCATGGCAAAGCTTTGAGCTTATTCTGAATCATTGTGAGCTTTCTGAAATGGGGTTATGGCCCAAAACGACAATCGTATGCGAAAATTATGCCAGTTTCTTTGAACGTCGACAATCCAAGCTTTCCATGTATGTAAGCGCCTATTCTTCCACGTGAATTCAAACTGCTAAAATCCATCATACGTCTTGATAATTCTATGAGTTCATTAAAATCATCGTGAGATTTTTGAAATGGGGTTATTGGCCAAAAATGGACACAGTATGCGAAAGTTATGCCAATTTTTTCGAACGTCGACAGTCCAAGCATTCCATGTACGCAAGGGCCTATTCTTCCACATGAATTCAAATTGATAAATCCATCGTACTCATGGCGAAGCTGTGAGTTCATTCAGAATTGTCACGAGCTTTTCGAAATGTGGGAAGTTATGGGTCCAAAATAGACACCGTATGCGAAAGTTATGGCAATTCCTTCGTACGACGACAATCCTAGCGTTCCATGTATGCAAGAGCCTGTTCTTCCACATGAATTCAAACTACAAAAATCCATCATACGTCATAGTAAAGCAGGGAGTTCATTCAAAATCATCACGAGTTTTTTGAAATGTGGGGGGTTATGGGCCCAAAATGGATACCGTATGCGAAAGTTATGCCAATATCTTCGAATGTTGACAATCCAAGCGTTCCATGTACACAAGCACCTATTTTTCCACACGAAGTCAAATTGCCAAAATCCATCAGACATCATGGCAAAGCTGTGAGTTCATTCAAAAATCATCGTGAGCTTTTCGAAATGGGGTTATGGGCCTAAAACAGACATAGTATACGAAAGTTATGCCAATTTCTTCGAACGTCAACAATCCAAGCATTACATATACGCAAGCACCTATTCCTCCACACGAATTCAAACTACCAAAATCCATCACACATCACGATGAAGCTGTGAGTTCATTCAGAATCATCGTGAGCTTTTCGAAACATAGGGAGTTATGGGCCCAAAATGGACACCGTATGCTAAAGTTTTGCCAATTTCTTCAAACGTCGACAAACCTAACATTCCATGTACGAAAGAGCCTATTCTTCTACACAAATTCAAATTGCTAAAATCCATTACACGTCATGATGAAGCTGGGAGTTCATTAAAAATTGTGGCGAGCTTTTTGGAATGTGGGTGGTTAAGGGCCCCAAATGGACACTGTATGTGAAAGTAATGCCAATTTCTTCGAACGTCAACAATCCAAGCATGCCATGTATGCAAGCTCCTGTTCTTTTACACGAATTCAAACTGCCAAAATCCATCATACATCACGGTGAAGCTGTGAGTTCATTTAGAATCGTCGTGAGATTTCCAAAATGTGGAGGTTTATGGGCCCAAATCTAACATCGTATGCAAAGATTTTGCCAATTTCTTTGAACATCGACCATCCAAGCACTCTATGTACGCAAGCGCCTGTTCTTCCACACAAATTCAAACTGCCAAAATCCATCATATGTCTTGGTGAAGCTGCGAGTTCATTCAGAATTGTCATGAGCTTTTCGAAATGTGGGGAGTTATGGGCCAAAGACGAACACTGTATGCGAAAGTTATACCAATTTCTTCGAACGACGACAATCCAAGTGTTCCACATACGCAAGCGCTTGTTCTTCCACATGAATTCAAACTGCCAAAATCTATCATACATCTTTGTGAATCTATTTTTTCATTTAGATTCATCATTAGCTTTCCGAAATGGTGTTATGGGCCCAAAACGAACATCGTATGCGAAAGTTATGCCAATTTCTACAAACGTTCAAATTGTTAACATCCATCTTGTGTTATGGAAAAGCTATTTGTTCACTCAGAATCATCATGAGCTTTGAGAAATGGGGTTTTGGGTCCAAAATGGACTCCGTATGCAAAAGCTATGCCAATTTCTTCGAAAGTCGACAATCCAAGCGTTCTATGTACGCAAACGCCTGTTCTTCCACACAAATTCAAAGTTCTAAAATCCATCATGCATCAAGGTGAAGATGTGAGTTCATTCAAAATCATTGCTAGCTTTCTAAAATATAGGTGGTTATGGGCCCAAAAATGGACACCATATGCGAAAGTAATGCCAATTTCTTCGAACATCAACAATCTAAGCGTTCCACATATGCAAGCTCCTGTTCTTACACACTAATTCAAACTGCCAAAATTCATCATACGATACGATGAAGCTATGAGTTCATTCAAAATCGTCATGAGATTTCCAAAATGTGGGAGATTATGGGCCCAAATCGAACATCATATGCGAAAGTTTTGCAAATTTCTTCGAACTTCGACAATCCAAGCACTCCATGTATGCAAGCGCCTGTTCTTCCACACGAATTCAAACTACCAAAATCCATCATATATCTTGGCAAAGCTGGGAGTTCATTCAGAACCATCGTGAGCTTTCCGAAATGTAGGGAGTTGTGGGCCAAAAATGAACACCATATGTGAAAGTTATTCCAATTTCTTCGAACGTCAACAATCCAAGCTTTCCAAGAACGCAAGCACCTATTCTTCCACACAAATTTAGAGTGCCAAAATCTACCATACATCATGGTGAAGCTGTTTGTTCATTCATAATCATCATTAGCTTTTTGAAATGGCGTTATTGGACCGAAACAGACATCGTATGTGAAAGTAATATCAATTTCTATGGACGTCAACAATCCAAGCGTTCCATGTACGCAAGCGCATGTTCTTCCACACTAATTCGAAGTGCCAAAATCCATCATACGTCATGGTGAAGCTACGAGTTCATTCAAAATTGTCGCGAGCTTTCGAAATGTGGAGAGTTATGGGTCGAAAATGGACACCGTATGAGAAAGTTATGCCAATTTCTTCGAATGTCGACAATCCAAGCGTTCCATGTACGCTAGTGCCTGTTCTTCGACACGAATTATAACTGCCAATATCCATCATACGTCACGATGAAGCTATGAGTTCATTCAAAATCATTGCGACCTTTTCGAAATGTGGGGAGTTATGGGCCTAAAATGGACACAGTATGAGAAATTCATACAAATTTCTCTGAATGTCGACAATCCAAGCGCTACATGTATGCAAGCGCCGATTCTTCCACGTGAATTGGAACTACCAAAATCCATCATACGTCTTGGTAAAGCTGTGAGTTCATTCAAAATCGTTGCGTGCTTTCCACAATGTGGGGAGTTATGGGCTCAAGACGGACATCGTATACTAAAGTTACACCAATTTCTTCGAATGTCGACAACCCAAGCGTTTCATGTACGCAAGCACCTATTCTTCCACACGATTTCAAACTGCCAAAATCTATCATACATCTCGGTAAAGCTATTTGTTCATTTAGAATTGACGTTAGCTTTCCAAAATGGTTTTACGGGACCAAAATGAACACCGTATGCGAATGTTATGTCAATTTCTACGAACGTCGATAATACAAGCATTCCATGTATATAAGCGCCTATTCTTCCACACAAATTTTGTAGAACCCCAAATAATTCTAGACACCTTAGTGGCACTAAGACATGAATATTGGATGACTAAAGTATACTTCAGATTTTTAGTCTCATTTGAGACCCATTTTCAACATAGGAAACATTCAATTTGGAAAATGATAGCTAAATATGTAGCTCTTTGAGTTATCTTTCCAATGCACTTCGAATTACCTCAATCGGATATCAGGAGAAGAAGTTATGATAGAAACACTGAAGGCTGTGCAGTGTCAACCGGTCGACCGAAACTGCCTGAAATGAAAATTCTCATTTTTCTCTAGAATTTAAATATTTATTTTCATCAATTATTTTCTCAAAGGGCCACACATGTTTTTGGCAATAAAAACCCCCACTAAATTGAAGCATTTAACCTCAAACTTAAATAGCACCTATGTTTTCTCTCTTAAATGAAATTTGACCCTTCATTTGCTTTAAGTTATGGAATATTTACCTATAAATAGAGACCTCATTTCACTCATTTTTTCTCACACCAAAAGCAAGAGCTTTTACATAGTAAAGAAAGAGTTTCCAAGAGAGGAAAAGAGAGGGAGGAAAACTATTTTTCCTAGAAGTTTAAGAAGTGTTTTCAAGCATCAATTCTCAATGGTTTTCAAACATCCAAGGATTGCATTTCTTTCAATGTCCAAGTTTCATCGAAGTTTTCAATCCAAGTTTTCAAAGTTTCAAAAGCATCAATCAATGTAGGTAGAGGTGCAATGTGTTTAATCGTGTTAAGTTATAAGTTTCGATTCATGTTAATGTTCGTATGTCAAATGGTACTCCGGTACCCTCTATGTTAATGGTTGTATGTCAAATGGTGCTCCGGTACGGCATACCCCTCTATGTTGAAGAAATGTTCGTATGTCAAATGGTGCCCTCGGGTATGGTATACCCCTTCATATCAAATGGTGCCTCCAGGTACGGCTTGTGTGAAAAGTTATAAAGTTAATGTTTTGAAATGTATAGCTTGATCACGAATGCACCTATGATACCTATAGAGTTTTTCAACTCACGGGTTTAATCCTATCTCTACAAATTAAAGGAATTCTACCTCAGGCATGGATGGAAGAGAAGATGGAGAGTGATGCAATGAGCCTATGGAAATCTGGTGAATAAGTGATTCGGATTTATTTTTATGAAATATTTTCCAATGTTATTTCTTTAAAGTTTTGAATAACGTAGAATGCGAGAACAAGTTATGTTTTCTTCAAATAAATTACATTTTGTTGTTTTGGAAAATGATTTAGTGTTTTTGTTTAAAGTATTTGAAGTATTGTTATTTAAATTATTATCTGAAGTTGTAAGTTTCCATTAAAACGTATACACTTGTTACTAAACCACTGATTAAGTTAAGTAAAGTAAGTAGCGTTCCAGTGCACTAGGGGTCGGGGCATTACAGCGTGGTATCAGAGCAAGGTTTAGTCGGTTCTGTAGACTAAGTATGTTTTTTTTCTAAAACAAAAGGAAAATGAAAAGTTTAAGGTATCCCATGGCATCGTGCATCCATCCATCAATCTCATCCTATGGCCCAGGTATGTTCATGTTTAAAGTTAATGATTATGTTTATGTTATGATGCTTTGATATGATTTAGAGATGTGTTATTTAAAGATATGTAATGGACTTGGGCAAAAGCTAAGGGCTTGCTAGGACAAACATGGATTATGTTACTCTACATGGATCTCATAAATGTCTTGATATAAGTGTTCATGACTTCATATCATCAATCATAACATGATTAAAAATATACCCATATCCAGCCATAGATATAACAATTCATTACATAAGAAAACTCATGAATTTAAAAATGAATTTTACCTTGATCGTTGATTGGAAGTCAGTTGCTAGCTTCGACCCGACCTCTTAGCGAACATGTGTATGACATCTATGAGAGATCCATGATGGTGGTTAATGCTGGTATGGAGATCACGCATATCGAGGCCATAAATGTGACGCCCCAAACCTAAGCTTCGAGGGCCACGAACTTTACATAAAAACTTTTGCTTTTGGTACATGTAATTATTCTTAAATAGGAATACTACATGTTAAAAACTTATTTTTATAAAACTTTATGGCCGATAAAAGTGCATGCCAACATGAAATTTAAACATTGTAAATACGGCCTCGGCACTGTCAAGTTTAGTTGAGGCAGAAAACTTCGGCAGATTTTATAAAATTCATCCCAACTCCGTTTCATATGAAATTTGTGGCATTCGAAAGATAACTTCAATTAGTTTTCTAGGTTAAAATATGAAAATTTTTCCAAGATCATATGATATAGACGTTTTACTGAAAACAGTGAAGTATTTCACAGAAAATCCAGATTGACCTTTGGACGTCAAAACCTTAATAACTCAGGCTACAGATATCCAAATTGAGTATTTCTTGCGGCAATACTTAGAAAACGCAAAGGGGAAAACAGACATATTTTTAGAATTTCAAATGGACGTTTATAGAGTTAGAAAAATTATTTTGAAATTGACTCCAGAAACTGTCCCGTTTCTGCCTTTTATCACTTGCAAGGTAAATAAACTATAAAAACGTCTCTTAACATAACATGAAAGATATAATTACAAAATTTGCTATTAATACCATAATACATCATTCTATGTTCATATTTTTACATAATACTATAAGAAAAACAGATGTAAAAACTGCCATCGAACAAAACACACAAAAGAAAACTTTCGGTACAAAACTTCGTTGTCCTTAATCCATCATCGCGTAAGCCAACTAACTTCCATCAATTCAAATGATCATGGATCTGAAAAGTTTAGCATAACATTCTTTGAGTATAAGAAAATACTCAGTAAGATACCATGCTTGAACATTTATCATGATAATACTACACCAAAGAAAACAATCAAACCCATACTTCCATATTCCGACATGCCGGTGCCCTTCGGACTTGTCCTAAGGCATAGATATATCTAACATTTGTGGATTTCTCCACCATAATCATAACATTTGTGGATTTCTCCACCATTAACATACTTTGGTTTTTCATGCATAACTTAAGCATAAATATTACCATGAAAATCATACCACATAAGCATAGAAGGTATCTTACCGTAAACTTGATGAGCTTCGGTTGAGATGTAAATTAGAAGTGCTAGTCTTACTTCCTTCCCTTTCCTTTCTAAATTTCGGTTTTTGCCCTCTTTTCAAATGTATAAATGTTTTGTAGAAATGAAGGAAATTTCTTTCTCTATGGCATGGATTAGGATATATTTATACTTGTATAAAAGGATAGGTATACAAAGATATTTTTATTTTTCTTTTACTTCTTGTGGCCGACTTTGACCCCCCTTCTCTTTTTTTTTTTTTTTTTTTTTTTTTTTTTTTTTTACTTTTTTTTTTTCTTACTTGTACACTTGTTTAATCCATGATCCAAATGTATGGTGGTGATGGATAACAAGTGGAGCTAATTATAGGTAATTAGTAGCCTAAAAACCTATATTTGCAAAGGAAATCTCTAATCTTCCAACTAATATAATCCAACCCTCTATCTTTCATTATTAGCACATGTATCCCAAATCTAAACTTATATCCAACTTACATATCCAAAAATTATGGATCGTAAATTAATTTAATCATTTGGTCAATTGAAGTCCTAACAAAATAATCGACCACATTCAATTTCATACTTGACTTAAGGTTCGACTAATTAATAATCACTTCGTGTAAACACAACATTTAACACCTCATGCTTGTAGTCATTAGCTACCTCTAACATTAACTACTACAAAGGTGGTGTTCCATTTTCATATGGCCAAAAATAGTATTGAAAGTTAAATCGCCATCTTAAAGAAATTTAAACTAGCATAAATTTTCGGAGTATTACAATAAATAACCTCACACACTCCTTCCCACCTCAATGGGGAGATATGGGAGTCATGGCTAGGGATGAAATGTTAGAAGGCAACCTAAGCCTGTTCGAGTTCGAGAGGTATTGCCATGCCCTGATTGATTTGTGGGATATGTAGTCCATGAGAAGCCTAAGGAAGAACCTTTGGCTGAGGAAGAAGATCCCGAAGAAGAACCTGAGGATGATTTAGAGAATGATCCTGAGCCTGAGCCACAAGTTGAGATGGAAATAGAGTCCGGACCTGAGGTGGAAGACTCCTCCGAAGATGAAGCTCCACCAAAGAAGATCCGTAGAACTTATAGGGATTAGATTTAAATCCTTGTAATAGCTTCCCTTATGTCAAGAAGTAAAATACTATCTTCTTTGCTTTAGTATTCGAAGAATGAAACCAATAAGAACCATATGTTTTGTCTAAAGGAAATGGCCCGCGCAAACCAAAACTTGATAAGAGACCTCCTCTGAGTGGTTCAAGACCTAGGCAGGCAAAACCCGAACCAAGCTCAACCCCTACCACTAGCTCCTAATGTTCTAAACCATGCTTCAGTGGTCGAGCAATTTCGAAGGCACAAGCCCCTACCTTCAACGGAGCAGCTGATCCACTTGCAGCCGAGGTGTGGCTTCGCAAGTTGGAGCATATAGTCCAATTGACAGGGTGGACGGACACTCAGAAAGTCTAGTGTGCTGAGTTAGTGTTCTCCGGTGATGCAAGTCACTGGTGGGACTCAATGTTAAGGATAAAGACCCCTGAGCAACAAGCAGAATTGACTTGGGAGCAATTCAAAGGGGAAGTAATGGACAAGTACTTTCCCCAGCCGTTGAGGGATCACAAAGAAAGTGAATTCCTCCAACTCAAGCAAAAGACTATGTCCCTGACTGAGTATGAGAGGAAGTTTGATCAACTTTCAAGGTATGCTCCACATCTGGTGGATACGGAAGATAAGAAGGTTTGAACAAGGGCTGAACTCGGATATAAGCATGATACTTATGTCCTATCGCTTCACCACATACCGTGAAATGCTGGAAAGAGCTCATGCTATTTGGTACTAGAAGACTAGCGCTGAGCAACATGGTCAACTATTCAATCAACCGGATAATGGTAACATGGGAAAGAGGAAATGGAATGGCCAGGACAAGAGAAAAGGCAAGTGGCAGAACAAGAAAGCTAATGGCGGAGCCAATGCTAGCAAAAGTATTGTGCCGATTATTGCGCCTTGTTCTAAGTATGGAAGGACACATCGTGGCGAGTGCTTACAAGGGAAAAATGTCTGTTTTCGATGTGACAAGCCAGGACATATCATTAGGGATTGTCCCACACATACCCAGAAGAAGGATGATAACAGCGACCTGAACCAGAAAGGGAAAGCACGAGTTTTTGCATTGACTCAACAGGATGCAGAGGAAAACTCTAATGTCATAGCAGGTACTCTACTGATAGCCAATACACCTACTTATGTATTGTTTGATTCAAGAGCTACACACTCCTTCGCTTCAACAACTTTTATGGCTAAATCTAGTATTACCTGTGATAAGTTGGAAGGTACCTTAGAAGTTAGTATTCCTTCGGGCAACCCTTTGAATACTGATAGAATAGCCAAGTCAGTAAGTATCAAAGTTGAGGGAAAACCAATGGAGGCGAACCTATACATGATAGAAATGAAGGATTTTGATGTAATACTAGGCATGGATTGGTTAGGTTGTAATTACGCCACCATCTGATGTAAGAAAATGGAAGTATCATTTCAGAAAACAGGAGAGGAACCCTTTTCATTCCTTGGAATGAAGAGGAAACCCCTTATCTGACTAGTATCAATTTTACAAGCTGAGAAGATGTTGAGAAAAGAAACATGTCAAGGATATCTAGTAAGTATCTCAAGAGGGAAACAAGAGACGATAAGGGTTGAAGATGTACCAGTAGTATGGGAATTCGTAGATGTGTTTCCAGAAGATCTATCTGGTATTCCACCCGATAGATAAGTGGAATTCACCATAGACCTGATTCCCGGGACAACACCAGTATCTAAGGCCCCATACCGAATGGCCCCAAAGGAACTATAAGAATTAAAGAAGCAGTTGCAAGAACTCCTAGATATGGCTTCATACGACCAAGCGTATCTCCATGGGGTGCGTCGGTGTTGTTTGTAAAGAAGAAAGATGGAAGCATGAGGATGTGCATCGATTATAGGGAGATAAATCGATTAACCATCAAGAATAAGTAACCACTCCCGAGGACCGAGGATCTGTTAGATCAACTTAAAGGAGCTAATGTATTTTCCAAGATTGACTTACGATCGGGATACCATCAATTGAAAGTAAAGACAAAGGATGTACCTAAGACAGCTTTTAGAACTCGATATGGACACTACAAATTTATGGTGATGTCGTTTGGGCTAACCAATGCACCTATAGTGTTCATGGACCTGATGAATCGAGTGTTTCATCAATACTTGGATAAGTTTGTTATAGTCTTCATCGATGACATTCTGATATATTCTAAGAGTAAGAAGCAACATGAAGAGCACTTGAGAATAGCCTTAGAGGTATCATGCAAGGAGAAGTTGTATGCCAAATTCAAGAAGTGCGAGTTTTGGCTTGAACGAGTTGGATTTCTTGGACATGTAGTTACTGCCCAAGGGATTGAAGTAGATCTAGCAAAAGTAGAAGCAGTAACCAACTGGAAAGCACCAACAAATGCTGGCAAAGTATGGAGTTTTCTAGGATTGGCTGGATATTATAGGAGATTCATAGAAGGATTCTCCAAAATAGCTGGACGATATTATAGGAGATTCATAGAAGGATTCTCCAAAATAGCTGGACCAATGATGCAGCTTATAAGGAAGGGAGTAAAATTCCAATGAGCAGAACTACCCGATGCATGATTTAGAACTTGCAGTGGTAGTACACGCTTTGAAGATATGGCGACACTACTTGTATGGACGGAAGTGTGATATCTACACAGATCTCTACACAGATCATAGAAGTCTTAAGTATTTCTTCACATAGAAGGAATTGAATATGTGACAAAGACGATGGTTGGAATTGGTGAACGATTACAACTGCACTATTCACTACCATCCGGGTAAGGCTAATGTTGTGGCCGATGCTCTAAGTAGAAAATCAATGGGTCAATTGACGTCACTACCCACCTCTCAAGTGGAGTTAGTCAAGGACTTGGAAAAGTTGCAGATCAAAGTGGTTACCACACCAGGACAAGTCACTGCTTCTCTAGCAGCTTTAATAATTCGACCTATTCTTAGAGATCGAATTATAGAAGCACAAAATAAAGACTCATTTTTGCAGAAGATTAAGAATGAAGTTTGTACCGATAAGAAAAAGGACTTTGGAGTAGCTGAGGATCAGGCACTGATATTTAGAGGAAGAATTTGCGTACCTAAGGATGAAGCCTTGGGAAACGAGATATTAAAAGAAGCTTATTCCACCCCATACACCGCACATCCCGGTGGTACGAAAAGGTATCGAGATCTTTGAGATACATTTGGTGGAGAAATATGAAAAGAAGTATAGGGCTGTACATGAAGAAGTGCATGGTATGTCAACAGGTTAAGGCAGAACACCAAAAACCAGCTGGATTGTTAAATCCACTAGATATACCTAAATGGAAATGGGAAAATATCACGATGGACTTTGTGGTTGGATTCTCGAAGTCAGGAGGAAATAATGCTATATGGGTAGATGTGGATCGACTAACTAAGTCAGCTCATTTTCTTCCAGTGAAAATGACATTCAGTTTAGACTAATTGACACGGTTGTACATTAAAGAGGTTGTGAGATTACACGGTGGACCTGTATCCATTGTGTCTGACAGAGACCCAAGGTTCACATCCAAATTTTGGAAAAGTCTACAAGGAGCTATGGGAACGAAGCTGAACTTTAGTATAGCATATCACCCTCAGTCCGATGGTCAGTCTGAAAGGACCATCCAAACTTTGGAAGACATGCTGAGAACATGTGTTTTGGATCTAGGAGGTAATTGGGAGTTATACTTACCTCTAGTCGAGTTCGCTTATTGGAATGGCACCATACGAAGCTCTCTATGGTAGAAGATGTAGATCCCCTGTTCATTAGGATGAAGTCGGAGAGAAGAGAGTTTTAGGAACCGAAATAGTTGAAAGGACGGTCGAGGTAATCGATAAGATCCGTCCAAGAATAAAGGCAGCACAGGATTGACAAAAGAACAATGCAGATACAAGGAGGAAGGATTTAGAATTCCAAGTTGGGGATAAAGTGTTTCTGAAAGTAGCACCAACAAAAGGTGTACTTAGATTTGGAAAGAAAGGCAAGCTACGACCCAGGTATATCAGACCTTTCGAGATACTTGATAGAGTCAGAAATGTGGCTTACCGACTAGCTTTGCCACCTGAATTATCGGCAGTGCACAATGTATTCCACATATCGATGATAAAGAAGTATGTACATGATCCTAATCATGTATTGAGTTATCAAACCTTGGAGGTACAGAAAGATTTGTTGTACGAGGAACTACCGATCAAGATATTGAATCGAAAAGTGCATAAACTAAGGAATAAAGAGATTCAGCTGGTTAAGATACAGTGAAATCATCATGGCGTAGAAGAAGCCACTTGGGAAAAAGAAGAAGAAGCCAAAGAGAAGTATCCAACACAATTAGCCCAATCAGAAGGTAAATTTCGAGGACGAAAATTTAATTAAGGTGTGGGGGATGTAGAACCCCAAATAATTCTAGGCACCTTAGTGGCACTAAGACATGAATATTGGATGACTAAAGTATACTTTAAATTTTTAGTCTCATTTGAGACCCATTTTCGACATAGGAAACATTCGATTTGGAAAATGATATCTAAATAAAAGTTGTAGCTCTTTGAGTTACTTTCCAACGCACTTCGAATTACCTCAATCGGATATCGGGAGAAGAAGTTATGATAGAAACACTGAAGGCTGTGCAATGTCAACCGGTCGACCGAAACTGCCTGAAATGAAAATTCTCATATTTCTCTAGAATTTAAATATTTATTTTCATCAATTATTTTCTCAAAGGGCCACCCATGTTTTTGGCAATAAAAACCCCCACTAAATTGAAGCATTTAACCTCAAACTTAAATGGCATCTATGTTTTCTCTCTTAAATGAAATTTGACCCTTCATTTGCTTTAAGTTATGGAATATTTACCTATAAATAGAGACCTCATTTCACTCATTTTTTCTCACACTAAAAGCAAGAGCTTTTACATAGTAAAGAAAGAGTTTCCAAGAGAGGAAAAGAGAGGGAGGAAAACTATTTTTCCTAGAAGTTTAAGAAGTGTTTTCAAGCATCAATTCTCAATGGTTTTCAAACATCCAAGGAGTGCATTTCTTTCAATGTCCAAGTTTCATTGAAGTTTTCAATCCAAGTTTTCAAAGTTTCAAAAGCATTAATCAATGTAGGTAGAGGTGCAATGTGTTTAATCGTGTTAAGTTATAAGTTTCAATTCATATTAATATTTGTATGTCAAATGGTACTCCGGTACGGCATATCCCTCTCTGTTAATGGTTGTATGTCAAATGGTACTCCGGTACGACATACGCCTCTATGTTGAAGAAATGTTCGTATGTCAAATGGTGCCCTCGGGTATGGCATACCTCTTCATGTCAAATGGTGCCTCTGGGTACGGCATGTATGAAAAGTTATAAAGTTAATATTTTGAAATGTATAGCTTGATCACGAATGCACCTATGACACCTATTGAGTTTTTCAACTCACGGGTTTAATCCCATCGCTACAGATTGAAGGAAATCTACCTCAGGCATAGATGGAGGAGAAGATGGGGAGTGATGCAGCGAGCTCATGGAAATTCGGTAAATAAGTTATTTGGATTTATTTTTATGAAATGTTTTCCAATGTTATTTCTTTAAAGTTTTGAATAATACAGAATGCGAGAACAAGTTATGTTTTCTTCAAATAAATTACATTTTGTTGTTTTGAAAAATGATTCAGTATTTTTGTTTAAAGTATTTGAAGTATTGTTATTTAAATTATTATCCGAAAATGTAAGCTTCCGCTAAAATGTATATACTTGTTACTAAACCACCGGTTAAGCTAAGTAAAGTAAGTAGCGTTTCGATCCACTAGGGGTCAGGGCGTTACAAATTCAAACTACCAAAATCCATCATATGTCACGGTGAAGCTACGAGTTCATTCAGAATTGTTGTGAACTTTCCAAAATGTGGGGAGTTATGGGCCCAAAACGGATACTGTATGAGAAAGTTATGCAAATTTCTTCGAACGTCGATAATCTAAACTTCCCATGTACGCAAGTGCCTGCTCTTCCTAACAAATTCAAACTGTCAAAATCTGTCATACATCACTTTGAAGCTACAAGTTCATTCAAAATTGTCATGAGCTTTCCGAAATGTGGGGTGTTATGGTTCCAAAACGTACACCGTATGCAAAAGTTATGCCAAATTCTTCGAACGTCTACAATCCAAGCGTTCCATGTACGCAAGCACCTATTCTTCCACACGAATTCAAACTACCAAAATCCATCATACATCATGACGAAGCTATGAGTTCATTCAAAATCATCATAAGCTTTCCGAAATGTGGGAGGTTATTGGCCCGAAATGGACACCGTATTCAATAGTTATGCTAATTTCTTCGAACGTCGACAATTCAAGCATTCCAAGTACATAAGCTCCTATTTTTCTGCACAAATTCAAACTGCCAAAATCTATCGCACGTGTAACACCCCAAACATCCTGTTATATATTTGGCCAATATAATTCATGCATTTCATGCTATTCACAATGTTACTTGCATTAGTTTTCTTAATTACTTTATCTTAAAATGGTGCATTCGATTATGGATATTTTAAGATTTTAGTCTTCGACTCCTAGACCTAGGTGTTAAATTTTGTATTGAGCTATGATAGAAAATTAGGTTAACTAAATGTTGGAGATTGGCTTGATAAGAAATGGAATATCGAAAAGGTCAGAAATCGGTATCGACAAAAGTTCAAGCATTCTATTCAGTTGATCGAGACCACCTTAAACCCTAGATAGGTAATTGAAATATTTGGGACATGATACATAAAGGAACATGATCATGATGCGATAATATATGTCTCATATGACATTATAAATATCGAGGTACGTTTTGATGAAATTGGTCGAGAATGGGGTGTCAATCGGGTAAGTAATTAAATGAATGATTGAGGAATTAGCTCTATAAAATATTTTGGAATCTTAGGGCAAGTGAAATGGATTGTAAACACATTAACATAAGCCCAGGATACTTGATTTATACCTGCAAAGACAGATATAAAATCAGATTTTTTTACTAGTGACCACCTCATGCTTTTAATATTTATCATTTTAACACCCAACCTTAAGGCATCAATCTCATGTCCTACTCCTTAAGCACTTATTATAGGATGAATATATATCTTATAATCATAAATGGACCCAAATATAATGGTTGAAAATCAAGTATGTCTACAATGAAGACACGTCGTGCTTGGCACCTCATGCTTGGGATAGTTGTCATTTTAACACTCAATCCCTTCATCCTTAAGATATATAGCACGTCTCCTACCTCTTTCTACTTAATATAGATAGATATACATATCTTATAAATCAATATAAGTTAAATAGTCCAAGAGAAAAGTCAAATATAGTAGGAAAAGACCACCTCATGCTAAACACTTGGCTGCACCCCACATTTTCTTAATCCTTAAGGAAGAGTCACGTCTCCAGCATCTTGAAGACTTTATATACACCTCCTAACAACATGTTTAGTCTTAAAAATTATCCCCAATTGACCACCGACTGAAAGAGAAAGCAAAAAGGAAAAGAGAGAAGCAGAAATAAGGAGCTGAAATTGAATTTCTGGATAGGTGAGTTTAGCTCACGGTTTTGAAGTTTTTCTAGAGTTCTTTTGCTTGTTTTATAATATGTTTAAACTATGAACTTACTTGAGGCTAAGTATAATGGTTTTTTTATGATTTTATGATGGCAAAACAGAGGGGTAATTGAGTACAAGAACCTGAAAGAAACCAACAGGAATAGAGATGTGTTGATTGATGAATTTGGATGGTTTAAACTTTGATTTTGGATAATACTGAAGATATAACTTGTATCTATGTAAATGAATGTTGTTATATGGGATTTAGAAGGATATAAATGGTCTTCTAATAGCCTGGAATCTGTTTGATGACATGCTAATAAAATGGAAACCGAAAGCTGTCACAATGAAAACCGCCTGATTTTGATGTCGTGGAAATGGATTATTTTGATGCAAAGAACACTTGATTTGTCACGACTTTAGAGAACTATTGTCTTCACATACATGTTATAGAAGCGTGGTAAAAATTTGGGAGTCATTGGATATGGATAAGGGGGTGAAAACGGATTGGAAAAATAGTTGGATGGTGATGAAACCTGAAAAACAGGTTCTGTCCATTTATGTGTTTAATATGATTTCAACCTTTACATGTAAATTAATTATCTCTTGGGCCTAGAAAATAGATTCTAAGGAGTATTAGGTTGTTGACAACAATTGGATGATGTTGATGTTGGTAATTGGACTCGAGGAAAAATGAGACTTATGGGACGAGATTGTAATGCCGTTAGTAACTTGAATAATGAATTCGTTTAAATTATTTTGACGTGAATGAAAGTATTTTAGGATTTTGTGTGTGTTAAGGCTCTTAAATGGAGGATTGTCTTTAATATTAAACGGTAATACAGGTGATTTTCCGACGTTGAGTGAAAAAGGAAAGTGATATAATCTCCGTAGGAGCTTGTGCACACACAAGGGCAAAAAGGTAAGTAAAAATCCATTTGCAACTACGATGCAAGAACCTAGCATTTGTGGTATAGTGATGTTATGATATTTTCATACTTTGATAAGAAAGCTCGTTGTACCCTATATGATGATTATGATCATTGAGTATGCGGTTGCAAAATACATTGACATCAACTTCCATTAAGCATGTCATTCACGAGCATTTTTGTTGGCATGCACAACATATGATCATGGTTGAAAACTTTGCATGTGAAACGTGATTTCAAAGTAAGTTTTCTTTATAAATGTTTTATTGACCACTACTAGGGCACCGAGGCATGCTTATGTGGTATGTTTGACATCGCGGGTGATACTTCTTGGGTTATTGCAAAGGTAGACAGGGGATGGGCCTTTGGTGATCACGGGAGGGCGGACCACTCGACTATGCCCTTGTTGTGATTATTGGCACTGCCGGGTGGGACACATCTTGGGTGATCATAGGGGTAGTTAGGGTATGGGCCTCTAGCGGTCACGAAAGGACGGTCCACTCGCCGGTGTCAATTTCATATTGGCCACTTGATTATTGATATTGATATTATGCAGAGCTCTATCCGGTGCATAGTTGGTGGGTCAAGGGCCCAATGAAATGAAAGATTTCAAGTGAAATGATTTCTAGTCGACTTTGACGAATATTGAAATATGATACTTTTTATCATGATATTTAAAGTAAATGGCATGGTGTCATATGTCATTATTACTCATGTTTAGGACATGCATGATTTTTCTTACTAAGCATTGGCTTATGTAGTTCTTGCATTGTAAGTGAGCATGGAACTACATAGAGAGCATGGCTAGCTGTGGAGCTCCTATAGGATTCCAGAGTTCGATGTACATGGATGACGACCTGTAGGGTTATTTTGTAGGCTACCATCTGTTGGGTTATATTTTGGAATCCTATATAGTGTGCTTTTGAAATGGCCTGTAGACATGTTTATAAGCTCAAAATATATATGTTGGATTATGGCGATATGATTTTTGGGTTTCAATATGTTATATGATCATGTCATAGGTGATTAGAAGTTAACAAACTCGAAAATAAAAATATATGTAAAATTCTATATCTAGGTTGTGTATAGATATCAATGTTAATTTGGGGGCGTGACAGAGAGTGGTATCAGAGCAAGGTTATAATTCTGTAGACTGTCCATGTACATGATCTCGGAGTATGAAAGAGCACAGCTATGCCAATAAGTTTTATTTGTTACATTATTTTTGCATATTTCATGAATGATATTAGCCAACCTTTATTTGTAACCATGGTGAGAACCAGAGATGCTAGTAGTAGTAGAGCTAGAACTCCAAGGCAAGAGGCATCTGTTCAAGATGACAGTCGAGATGTTGTTATTAATAGGCTTACAGAATTAGTTAAGCGCCAATCTCAACAAATTCAGCAATTAATACTACAAAGAGAAAGGGGAGAACAACAAAGGGCATAATTCTTACAACCACAACAAAGGGCTGAACATATTGAGACAGTTGGAGAAAGATTTAGAAAAATAAACCCTCCAATATTTGAGGATGCATTAGATCCAACTGTAGTAGAGGATTGGTTGAGAACTTTAGAGAATATGTTCAGGTATACGAGAGTTTCGAAAGTAGAAAAGGTAGTTTCTGCATCCTTTATGCTACGAGGTAGTGCTAGACACTGGTGGGATACGATGAGTAGTATTGAAGATGTAAATACCATACTTAGGATAGATTTAAAGAGTTATTCCGTAATAAATATTTTACAGCCCCAGTTCAAGCCATGAAGATGAATGAATTTATACAGCTAAGACAAGGAGGGATGACAGTGGGGGAGTATATTCATAAGTTTGAACAACTATCTAGGTTTGCAACCCACATGATTAATACTGATGCGTTAAAAGTAGAAAGATTTCTTGAAGGGTTAAGACCAAAACTATATAGAGATGTAAGTATGGCAGGAATCCAAGATGTTTCTTATTCTCAAATTGCAGAGAGAGCATTAGTTGCTGAACAAGCTGAACAAAGAATTAGTCGTGCTCAAGAGGCTCGACGACAGTTTAGGCAAGGTCAAGGACAGCGTTGGCCTAGAAATGATAAGAAAAGAACTTTCCAAGGACAGATTCATAAGCCTAAGTTTAAACCGAGACAAGGACAACAACATTGGGATCAGGGCAAACGTTCGAGGATAGATCAAGGAAAAGCCTTAATAGCACAACCATCTTGCCCCAATTGTGGTGGACAGCACATTTAGACAGATCAGAGACCTCATCTACTTCGATAGAGACACGATTTCACACATCTACAGAGAAGGCAACCAGGTTGCTGATTCTCTTACTACAGAAGGCTGGAATCATCGGCGCTATCTAGAGTATGGACCACTAGAACTGCCTCGACATATTAGGGCGATAGTGCGGATCGACAGGCATGGATTGCCTAGTTTCAGAGGTTCGCAATTTAGGCTATTCTTTATTGTATAGGGAAGTAGTACTTCCTCATTTATTGCTTTCATTTATTATATTCATTTGTTGCATCACTGCTTTTTGGAGGTCAGGTTCATGCCCACCTCCTTCCGTGTATTCTTGATTTTTATGAAATAAATATGGTTGGGGAACCCTTAACCCCCATCGACCTTCCTTGGTGGACCCTAAAAAGTCACTAAGGATGTATGGATGTCTTTACCAAAAAAAAATGTGGTGGACAGCATACTGGAGCATGTCCTATAGAGACTAGAACATGTTATATTTGTGGAAAGGTGGGACATCTTGCTAGAGCATGCCCAGGTAATCCAAATCCTATAGAGCAGAAGAAGGTACCAGCTAGAGTGTTTACCATTACTAGATCCGATGCTGAGGCAAATCCAGCAGTTGTAACAGGTAAATTTTCTATCTTTGGTGTTCCAGCACTTGTACTATTTGATTCTGGAGCTACACATTCATTTGTTTCTACCGAGTATGTGAGAAGGCTGGGTAGGACACCTGATATACATGAGGTCAGTTATAGTGTAACTATTCCATCTGGAGATGTACAACAAACCAATCTAATTGTAAGAGCATGTGCAATCCTTATAGAAAATCGAGAGCTCTATGCAGATTTAATTGTGTTAGATACGAAAGATTATGATATAATTTTGGGTATGGATTGGCTGTCAAGATATCAAGCTACTATAGACTGCAAGAGAAAGTCAGTAACCTTTCAACTTTTGGGGAATAAACCATTTACATGCAATGGGATCTTGAAGGCACAAAGGTTACTAGTTAGTGGGTGGACAGGGTATTTGGTTAGTGTTAATGCTATTGAAGCACAACACAATCCGAATCTTAGTGATGTGCCAGTGGCACAAGAATTTCCAGAGGTATTTCCTGATGATTTACCTGGGGTACCACCAGATCGTGAGATAGAGTTTGTAATTGATTTAATTCTAGGAACATCTCCAATTTCCAAGGCTCCATATGGAATGGCCCCAACTGAATTGAAAGAGTTGAAGTTACAATTACAAGAGTTGTTAGATAAAAGTTTTATTAGGCCTAGCTTTTCACCATGGGGTGCACCAGTATTGTTTGTTCACAAAAAGGATGGTACTATGAGGTTGTGTATCGATTATCGAGAGTTGAATAAGGTGACAGTTAAAAATAAATACCCATTGCCGAGAATTGATGATTTGTTTGATCAACTTCAGGGTGCATCTGTATTTTTGAAGATTGATTTGCAATCTGGGTACCATCAACTTAAAATAAAGGGAGATGACATTTCTAAGACAGCATTTAGTACAAGATATGGTCATTATGAGTTTTTGGTAATGCCATTTGGGCTAACAAATGCCCCAGCAGCTTTTATGGATCTGATGAATAGGGTATTTGGAGACTTTCTTGATAAGTTTGTAATTGTATTTATTGATGATATCCTTATTTATTCTCGTACTAAGAAGAACATGCTGAACACTTGAAAATTGTTCAGCAGGTCTTAAAGGACAAGCAGTTATATGCTAAGTTTAAGAAATGTGAATTTTGGTTAGATAGAGTTGTATTTTTGGGCATGTAGTATCAGGTGAGGGCATATCAGTAGATCCAAGTAAAGTAGAGGCTATTAATAATTGGCCATGACCTATAAACCCTTCAGAGGTCAGAAGCTTTCTGGGTTTAGTTGGATATTATCATAGATTTGTCGAAGGATTTTCAAAAAATTGCGTCCTCTTTAACGAAATTAACTAGAAAGAACACTAAGTTTGAATGGACAGATGCTTGTGAGCAGAGTTTTTAGGAATTGAAGAAAAGACTAACGTCAGCCCCTATCCTTTCAATCCCATCTGGTACTAAAAATTTTATAGTTTATAGTGATGCTTCAAAGAATGGTTTGGGGTGTGTATTAATGTAAAATGGTAAAGTCATTGCATATGCCTCTAGACAACTTAAAGAATACGAAAAGAATTATCCTACACATGATTTGGAACGCGCTACAGTTGTGTTTGCACTTAAGATATGGAGGCATTATTTGTATGGAGAGAGGTGTGAGATTTACACGGATCACAAAAGTTTGAAATATCTATTTGCACAAAAGGAATTGAACATGAGACAGAGAAGATGACTAGAACTGGTAAAAGATTATGATTATGTTATAAACTATCATCCCGGTAAGGTTAATGTCGTAGCTGATGCATTGAGTAGGAAGTCGACATCCAGTGTTGCGAGTATAATTGTAACTCAAAAATCAGAATTAATAGATTTACAGAAAATGGGTATTGAAGTTATGTCGCAAGGATTTGTAGAGGCTAAACTTGCAGTGTTGACATTTCAGCCAACTTTATTGAATAGAATTCAACAAGGACAACAGGAAGATGATTATTGTTCTAAGATAAAGAATGATATACATGATGGAGAAGCTTCAGATTTTCATATATTAGTAGATGGTATCTTGCGATTTAGAGGACGATTATATGTACCTGGTGCAGAAAATATTCGAGGGGACATTTTATCTGAAGCTCACACAACACCATATCCTGTTCATCCAGGAGCTACTAAAATGTATAGAGATTTGAAATTGCATTATTGGTGGCTGAACATGAAGGGTGAGATAGCCAAATATGTGGGACAATGTTTAACATGTCAACAGATAAAAGCAGAACATCAAAGACCAGCAGAAGCCTTACAACCATTACCTATCCCAGAGTGGAAATGGGAAAGAATCACAATGGATTATGTGGTGAGATTACCAAAAACAACTAAAGGATATGATAGTATTTGGGTTATTGGGGATAGGTTAACAAAATCAGCCCATTTCATTCCAGTTTGTTTCATTTACTCTATGGACAGATATGCTCAGCTTTATGTACAAGAAATAGTTAGACTTCATGGAGTGCCATTATCTAATGTCTCAGATAGAGATTCTAAATTTTCATTCCTCTTCTGGAGAAGTTTACATAAGGCTTTGGGAACGCAGTTATCTTTTAGTACAGCTTACCATCCTCAGATTGATGTGAAATTAGAAAGAATAATGCAAATATTGGAAGATATGCTGAGGGCTTGTGTATTAGACTTCCAAGACCAGTGGAGTAAATTTTTACCTTTGGTAGAATTCGCATACAGCAACAGTTATCAGGCTACAATTGGAATGGCTCCTTATGAGGCATTATATGGTAGAAAATGTAGATCTCCAATTTATTGGGATGATGTTGGAGAAAGAAAATTTCTAGGACCAGAGATGGTTTGTGAAATGGCTGAAGTTGTGATACAAATATGTCAACGAATGCAAACTGCTCAAGATCGACAGAAAAGCTATGCAGATCAAAGAAGGAGAATGTTAGAATTCACAGTTGGTGACCAAGTATTTTTGAAGGTAACGTCAATGAAAGGGATTATGCGATTTGGAAAGAAAGGAAAATTGAGCCCAAGATACATTGGTCCCTTTTCAATTATTAAGAAAATTGGAAATGTTGCCTACAAGCTTGATCTTCCTTCATCAATGTCTCAAGTACACAATGTGTTTCATATATCTATGCTAAGAAAGTACATTGGAAATCCTTCTCATGTATTGAGGAATGAACCAGTAGAGATAAAACCAGATTTGACATATGAGGAAAAACCTGTTGAGGTTCTTCAACGAGAAGTAAAGCAACTTGGAAGCAAGAAAATTCCATTGGTTAAGATATTGTGGCAGAATCGGTCAACAGAAGAAGCCACTTGGGAAAGAGAAGATGAAATGCAGGTTAAATATCCTGAACTTTTTGGTAAGCAAATTTCGAGGACGAAATTTTTATAAGGAGGGAAGGATGTAATACCCCAAACTTCCTGTTGTATATTTGGCCAATATGATTCATGGGTTTCATGCTATTCACAATGTTACTTGCATTAGTTTTCTTAATTACTTTATCTTAAAATGGTGCATTCAATTATGGATATTTTAAGATTTTAGTCTTCAACTCCTAGACCTAGGTGTTGAATTTTGTCTTGAGCAATGATAGAAAATTAGGTTAACTAAATGTTGGAGATTGGCTTGATAAGAAATGGAATATCGAAAAGGTCGGAAATCGGTATCGACAAAAGTTCAAGCTTTCTATTTGGTTGATCAAGACCACCTTAAACCTAGATAGGTAATTGAAATATTTGGGACATGATACATAAAGGAACATGATCATGATGCGATAATATATGTCTCATATGACATTATAAATATCGAGGTGCGATTTGATGAAATTAGTCGAGAATGGGGTGTCAATCGGGTAAGTAATTAAATGAATGATTGAGGACTTAGCTCTATAAAATATTTTGGGATCTTAGGGAAAGTGAAATGGATTGTAAACACATTAACATAAGCCCAGGATACTTGATTTATACCTACAAAGATAGATATAAAATCAGATTTTTTTACTAGTGACCACCTCATGCTTGAACACCTCATGCTTTTAATATTTATCATTTTAACACCCAAACTTAAGGTATCAATCTCTTGTCCTACTCCTTAAGCACTTATTATAGGATGAATATATATCTTATAATCATAAATGGATCCAAATATAATGGTTGAAAATCAAGTATGGCTACAATGAAGACACGTCGTGCTTGGCACCTCATGCATGGGATAGTTGTCATTTTAACACTCAATCCCTTCATCTGTAAGATATATAGCACGTCTCCTACCTCTTTTTATTTAATATAGATAGATATACATATCTTATAAATCAATATAAGTTATATAGTCCAAGAGAAAAGTCAAATATAGTAGGAAAAGACACCTCATGCTAAACACTTGGCTGCACCCCACATTTTCTTAATCCTTAAGGAACAGTCACGTCTCCAGCATCTTGAAGACTTTATATACACCTCCTAACAACATGTTTAGTCTTAAAAATTATCCCCAATTGACCACCGATTGAAAGAGAAAGCAAAAAGGAAAAGAGAGAAGCAGAAATAAGGAGCTGAAATTGAATTTCTGGATAGGTGAGT
This sequence comes from Olea europaea var. sylvestris, assembly GCF_002742605.1. NCBI lineage: Eukaryota > Viridiplantae > Streptophyta > Magnoliopsida > Lamiales > Oleaceae > Olea > Olea europaea. Next base: position 854,891 of record NW_019235321.1, read on the forward strand.
TTAGCTCACGGTTTTGAAGTTTTTCTAGAGTTCTTTTGCTTGTTTTATAATATGTTTAAACTATGAACTTACTTGAGGCTAAGTATAATGGTTTTTTATGATTTTATGATGGCAAAACAGAGGGGTAATTGAGTACAAGAACCTGAAAGAAACCAACAGGAATAGAGATGTGTTGATTGATGAATTTGGATGGTTTAAACTTTGATTTTGGATAATACTGAAGATATAACTTGTATCTATGTAAATGAATGTTGTTATATTGGATTTACAAGGGTATAAATGGTCTTCTAATAGCCTGGAATCTGTTTGATGACATGCTAATAAAATGGAAACCGAAAGCTGTCACAATGAAAACTGCCTGATTTTGATGTCGTGGAAATGGACTATTTTGATGCAAAGAACACTTGATTTGTCATGACTTTAGAGCATTATTGTCTTCACATACATGTTATAGAAACGTGGTAAAAATTTGGGAGCCATTGGATATGGATAAGGGGGTGAAAACGGATTGGAAAAGGAGTTGGACGGTGATGAAACCTGAAAAACAGGTTCTGTCCATTTATGTGTTTAATATGATTTCAACCTTTACATGTAAATTAATTATCTCTTGAGCCTAGAAAATAGATTCTAAGGAGTATTAGGTTGTTGACAACAATTGGATGACGTTGATGTTGATAATAGGACTCGAGGAAAAATGAGACTTATGGGACGAGATTGTAATGCCGTTAGTAACTTGAATAATGAATTCGTTTAAATTATTTTGACGTGAATGAAAGTATTTTGGGATTTTGTGTGTGTTAAGGATATTAAATGGAGGATTGTCCTTAATATTAAATGGTAATACAGGTGATTTTTTGACGTTGAGTGAAAAAGGAAAGCGATTTAATCTCCGTAGGAGCTTGTGCACACACAAGGGCAAAAAGTTAAGTAAAAATCCATTTGCAACTACGATGCAAGAACCTAGCATTTGTGGTATAGTGATGTTATGATATTTTCATACTTTGATAAGAAAGCTCGTTGTACCCTATATGATGATTATGATCGTTGAGTATGCGATTGCAAAATACATTGACATCAACTTCCATTAAGCATGTCATTCAAGAGCATTTTCGTTGGCATGCACAACATATGATCATGGTTGAAAACTTTGCATGCGAAACGTGATTTCAAAGTAAGTTTTCCTTATAAATATTTTATTGACCACTACTAGGGCACCGAGGCATGCTTATGTGGTATGTTTGGCATCGCGGGTGATACTTCCTGGGTATTGCAAAGGTATACAGGGGATGGACCTTTGGTGATCACAGGAGGGCGGACCACTCGACTATGCCCTTGTTATGATTATTGGCGCTGCCAGGTGGGACACTTCTTGGGTGATCACAGGGGTAGTTAGGGTATGGCCCTCTAGCGATCACGAGATAGTGGTCTACTCACCGGTGTCAATTTCATATTGGCCACTTGATTATTGTTATTGATATTATGCAAAGCTCTATCCGGTGCATAGTTGGTGGGTCAAGGGCCCAATGAAATGAAAGATTTCAAGTGAAATGATTTCTAGTCGACTTTGACGAATATTGAAATATGATACTTTTTATCATGATATTTAAAGTAAATGGCATGGTGTCATATGTCATTATTACTCATGTTCAGGACATGCATGATTTTGATTACTAAGCATTGGCTTATGTAGTTCTTGCATTGTAGGTGAGCATGGAACTACATAGAGAGCATGGCTAGCTGTGGAGCTCCTATAGGATTCCAGAGTTCGATGTACATGGATGATGACCTGTATGGTTATTTTGTAGGCTACCATCTGTTGGGTTATATTTTGGAATCCTATAAAGTGTACTTTTGAAATGGCCTGTAGACATGTTTATAAGCTCAAAATATATATGTTGGATTATGGCGATGTTTCGATATGTTATATGATCGTGTCACAGGTGATTAGAAGTTAACAAACTCGAAAATAAAAATATATGTAAAATTCTATATTTAGGTTGTGTATAGATATCAATGTTAATTTGGGGGCATGACAACACGTGAAGATGAAGCTTTCCAAAATGGGGTTATAGGCCCAAAATGGACACCGTATGCGAAAGTTATGCCAATTTCTTCAAATATTGACAATCCAAGTGTTCCTTGTGCTCAAGTCCTTGTTCATCTACACGAATTCAAACAGCTAAAATCCATCATACCTCATGTTTGTTCATTCAGAATCGTCCTGAGCTTTTCGAAATGGGTTTAGGGGCCCAAAACTGACACCGTATGCGAAAGTTATGCCAATATCTTTGAATTTCGACAATCCAAGCGTTCCATGTACGCAAGTGCCTATTCTTCCACATGAATTCAAACTGTCAAAGTCCATCATGCGTCACAATGAAGCTACGAGTTCATTTAGAATTTTCATGAGCTTTTCAAAATGTGGGGAGTTATGGTTCCAAAACGTACACGATATGCGAAAGTTATGCCAATTTCTTCGAACATCGACAATTGAAGGGTTCCATGTATGCAAGCACCTGTTCTTCCACATGGAATCAAACTACCAAAATCCATCATACGTCACAATGAAGTTGTGAGTTCATTCAAAATCGCCGTGAGCTTTTTGAAATGTGGGGGGTTATGGGCCCGAAATGGACACCGTATGCGAAATTTATACCAATTTTGTCGAACGTCGACAATCCAAGCGTTCTATGTAAGCAATCTCCTGCTCTTCCACATGAATTCAAATTGCCAAAATCCATCATACGCCACGATGAAGCTACGAGTTCATTCAGAAATGTCACGAGCTTTTCAAAATGTGGGGAGTTATGGTTCCAAAACGGACATTGTATGCGAAAGTTATTCCAACTTCTTCGAACGTCGACAATCCAAGCGTTCCATGTACGCAAGCGCCTATTCTTCCACACGAATTCAAACTATCAAAATACATCATACGTCGTAGCGAAGTTGCGAGTTCATTCATAACCACTGTGAGGTTTTCGAAATGTGGGGGTTATGGGCCCTAAATGGACACTGTATGCAAAAGTTATGCCAATTTCTTCGAAAATCGACAATCTAAGTGTTCCATGCACGCAAGCTCTTGTTCTTCCACACGAATTCGAACTACCAAAATTCATTATACATCACGGTGAAGTTGCGATTTCATTCAGAATTGTTGTGAGCTTTCTGAATTGCGGGGAGTTATGGGCCTAAAATGGACAACGTATGAGAAAGTTATGCTAATTTCTTCGACGTCGACAACCTAAGCGTTCCATATACGCAAGCGCCCATTCTTCCTCAAGAATTCAAATTGCTGAAACCCATCATACATCATGGCAAAGCTTTGAGTTTATTCTGAATCATTGTGAGTTTTCTGAAATGGGGTTATGGGCCCAAGATGGATATCGTATGCGAAAGTTATGCCAATATCTTCGAATGTTGACAATCCAAGCCTTTCATGTACGCAAGCACCTATTTTTCTACACGAATTCAAATTGCCAAAATCCATCAGACATCATGGCAAAGCAGTGAGTTCATCCAAAATCATCGTGAGCTTTTCGAAATGGGGTTATGGGCTCAAAAAAGACATAGTATACGAAAGTTATGCCAATTTCTTTGAACGTCGACAATCCAAGCATTCCATGTACGCAAACACCTGTTCATCCACACGATTTCAAACTTGCGAATTTCATCACACATCACGGTGAAACTGCAAGTTCATTCAGAATCATTACAAACTTTCTGAAATATGAGGATTTATGGGCCCAAAATGGACACCGTATGCGAAACTTTTGCCATATTCATCGACCATCGACAAACCAAACGTTCCATGTACGCAAGCGCCTATTCTTCCACACGAATTCAAACTGCCAAAATCCACCACATGTCACGATGAAGCTGCTAGTTCATTCAAAATCATCGTGAGCTTTTCGAAATGTGGGTGGTTATGGGCCCAAAATGGACACTGCATGCGAAAGTAATGCCAATTTCTTCAAACATCAACAATCCAAGCGTTTCATGTATGCAAGCTTCTGTTCTTCCACATGAATTCAAACTGCCAAAATCCATCATATGTCATGGTGAAGCAGTGAGTTCATTCAGAATCGTCGTGACATTTCCAAAATATGGGGGGTTATGGGCCCAAATTGAACATTGTATGCGAAAGTTTTGCCAATTTCTTCGAATGTCAGCAATCCAAGCACTCCATGTACGTAAGCGCTTATTCTTCTACACGACTTCAAACTGCCAAAATCCAGCATACAGCTTGGTGAAGCTGCAAGTTCATTCAGAATCATCGTGAGCTTTCCGAAATGTGGGGAGTTATGGGCCCAGGATGGACACCGTTTGAGAAAGTTATACCAATTTCTTCAAACGTTGACAATCCAAGCGTTCCATGTCATAAAGCGCCTGTTCTTCCACACGAATTCAAACTGCCAAAATCTATAATACGTCTCAAAGAAGCTATTTGTTCATTTAGAATCTTCGTTAACTTTTGAAATGGCGTTATGAGCCAAAAACGAACACCGTATTCGAAAGTTATGCCAATTTCTACGAACGTCGACAATACAGAGCGTTCCATATATGCAAGTAGCTGTTCTTCCACAGGAGTTCAAACTGCCAAAATCTATCATACATCATGGTGAAGCTATTTGTTCATTCAGAATCATCGTTACCTTTCCGAAATGGCGTTATGGGCCAAAATCGGACACCGTATCCAAAAGTTATGCCAATTTCTTCGAACGTCAACAATCCAAGCGCTCCATGGCCACAAGCGTTTGTTCTTCCACACAAATTCAAAGTGACAAAATCCATCATATATCGTGGTAAAGCTGTGAGTTCATTCAAAATTGCCGTGAACTTTTCAAAATGTGGAGAGTTATGGGTCCAAAATGGACATCGTATGAGAAAGTTATACCAATTTCTTCGAATATTGACAATCCAAGCACTCCATGTACGCAAGCCCCTGTTATTCCACACGAATTCAAACTGCCAAAATCCATCATATGTTACGGTGAAGCCGCGAGTTCATTTAGAATCATTGTGAGCTTTTCGAAATGTGGGGAGTTATGGGCCTAAAATGGACACCGTATGAGAAAGTTATGCAAATTTCTTCGAACGTTGACAATCCAAGCGTTCCATGTACGCAAGCGCCTATTCTTCCACACGAATTCAAACTACCAAAATCCATCATACATCATGAAAAAGATGTGAGTTCATTCAAAATCATCGTGAGCTTTTCGAAATGGGGTTATGGGTCCAAAATAGACACAATATGCGAAAGTTATGCTAATTTCTTCGAACGTAGACAATCTAAGCATTCCATGTACGCAAGCACCTGATCTTCCACACGAATTCAATCTGCCAAAATCCATCATACATCACGATGAAGCTACGAGTTCATTCAGAATCGTTGTGAGGTTTTTCAAATATGGGGAGTTATGGGCCCGAAATGGACATCGTATGCGAAAGTTTTACCAATTTCATCGAATGTCGACAAACCAAACATTCCATGTACGCAAGCACCTATTCTTCCAAACGAATTCAAACTGCTAAAATCCACCAGACGTCACGATGAAGCTGCGAGTTCATTCAGAATCGTGGTGAGCTTTCAAAATGTGGGTGGTTATGGGCCCAAAATGGACACCGTATGCGAAAGTAATGCCAATTTCTTCGAACGATGACAATCCAAGCGTTTCATGTACGCAAGCGCCTGTTCTTCCACATGAATTCAAACTACCAAAATCTATCATATGTCTCTGTGAAGCTATTTGTTCACTTAGAATCGTCGTTAGCTTTTCGAAATGGTGTTATGGGCCCAAAACGAACATTGTATGCGAAAGTTACGCCAATTTCTATGAACATCGACAATACAAGCATTCCATGTACGGAAGCGCCTGTTCTTCCACACGAATTCAAATTGTCAAAATTCGTCATACGTCATGGCAAAGCTGTTTGTTCATTCAGAATCATCTTGAGCCTTCCGAAATGGGGTTTTGGGTCCAAAACGGACACCGTATGCGAAAATTATGCCAATTTCTTCAAACGTCCACAATCCAAGCGTTCCATGTAGGCAAGCGCCTGTTCTTCCACACGAATTCAAAGTGCCCAAATCCATCATACATCACGGCGAAGCTACAAGTTCATTCAAAATTATCGTGAGCTTTCCGAAATGTGGAGAGTTATGGGTCCAAAATGGACATCGTATGAGAAAGTTATGCCAATTTCTTCGAATATTGACAATCCAAGCGCTCCATGTACGCAAGCGCCTGTTATTCCACACAAATTCAAACTGCCAAAATCCATCATATGTTACGTTGAAGCCACGAGTTCATTCAGAATCGTTGTGAGCTTTTCAAAATGTGGGGAGTTATGGGCCTAAAATGAACACCATATGAGAAAGTTATGCAAATTTCTTTGACCGTCGACAATCCAAGAGTTCAATGTACGTAAGCGTCTGTTCTTCCACACGAATTCAAACTACCAAAATCCATCATACATCATGGAAAAGCTGTGAGTTCATTCAAAATCATCGTGAGCTCTTAAATGGGGTTATGGGCCCAAAACAGACACAGTATGCGAAAGTTATGCCAATTTCTTCAAACGTCGACAATCTAAGTATTCCATGTACTTAAGTACCTGATCTTCCACACGGATTCAATCTACCAAAATCCATCATACATCACGATGACGCTGCGAGTTCTTTCAAAATCGTTGTGACCTTTTTGAAATATGGGGAGTTATGGGCCCAAAATGGACACTGTATGCGAAAGTTTTGTCAATTTCATCGAATGTCGACAAACCAAACATTCCATGTACGCAAGCACCCATTCTTCCAAAGGAATTCAAACTGCCAAAATCCACCACACACACGATGAGCTGTGAGTTCATTCAAAATCATCGCAAGCTTTCCAAAATGTGGGTGGTTATGTGCCCTAAATGGACACCGTATGCGAAAGTAATGCTAATTTCTTCGAACGTCGACAACCCAAGCGTTTCATGTATGCAAGCTCCTGTTCTTCCACATAAATTCAAACTGCCAAAATCCATCATACGTCATGGTGAAGCTATGAGTTTGTTCAGAATCGTCGTGAGATTTCCAAAATGTGGGAGATTTTGGGCCCAAATCGGACATCGTATGCGAAAGTTTTGCCAATTTCTTCGAATGTCAGCAATCCAAGCACTCTATCTACGTAATCGCTTGTTCTTCCACATAACTTCAACCTGCCAAAATCCATCATACATCTTGGCAAAGCTGCGAGTACATTCAGAATCATCATGAGCTTTCTGAAATGTGGGGAGTAATGGGCCCAAGACGGACACCGTTTGTGAAAGTTATACAAATTTCTTCGAACATAGACAATCCAAGCGTTCTATGTAAGCAAGCACCTGTTCTTCCACATGAATTCAAACGCTAAAATCTATCATACATCTTGATGAAGCTATTTGTTCATTTAGAATCTTCGTTGGCTTTCTGAAATGGCATTACGGGCCCAAAATGAACATCGTATTCGAAAGTTATGCCAATTTCTACAAACGTCGACAATACAAGCATTCCATGTACGCAAGTACTTGTTCTTTCACATCAATTCAAATTGTCAAAATCCATCATACATCATGGCAAAGCTGTTTACTCATTCAGAATCATCGTGAGCTTTCTGAAATGGGATTTTGGGTCAAAAATGGACACCGTATGTGAAAGTTACGCCAATTTCTTCGAATGTCGATAATCCAAGCGATCCATGTACGCAAGCAACTGTTCTTCCACACGAATTCAAAGTGCCAAAATCCATTATACGTCATGGTGAAGCTGTGAGTTCATTCAAAATCGTCATGAACTTTCTAAAATGAGGGTGTTTATGGGCCAAAAATGGACACCATATGCGAAAGTAATGTCAATTTCTTCGAACTTCGACAATCCAAGCGTTCCATGTATGCAAGCTCCTGTTCTTCCACAAGAATTCATACTGCCAAAATTCATCATACATCACAGTGAAGCTGTAAGTTTATGCAGAATCGTCATGAGATTTTCAAAATGTGGGGGGTTATGGGCCCAAATCGGACATCGTATGTGAAAGTTTTGCAAATTTCTTCTAACATCGACAATCCAAGCACTCCATGTACGCAAGCGCTTGTTCTTCCACATGAATTCAAACTGCCAAAATCCATCATACATCTTGGTGAAGCTGCGAGTTCATTCAGAATCGTCATGATCTTTTCGAAATGTGGGAAGTTATGGGCCTTAGACGGACACCGTATGCAAACGTTATACCAATTTCTTCGAACGTCGATAATCCAAGCGTTCCATGTACTCAAGCATTTGTTCTTCCACAAGAGTTCAAACTGTTAAAATCTATCATACATTATGGTGAAGCTATTTGTTCATTCAGAATCATCGTTAGCTTTCCGAAATGGTGTTATGGGCCCAAAATAGACACCGTATGCAAAAGTTATGCCAATTTCTTCAAACGTCGACAATCCAAGCATTCCATGACCGCAAGCGTCTGTTCTTCCACACGAATTCAAAGTACTAAAATCCATCATACGTCATGGCGAAGCTGCGAGTTCATTCAAAACTGTCCCGAGCTTTTCGAAATGTGGAGAGCTATGGGTCCAAAATGGACACTGTATGAGAAAGTTATGCCAATTTCTTTGAACATCGATCATCCAAGCATTCCATTTACGCAAGTGCCTGTTCTTCCACACGAATTCAAATAGCTAAAATCCATCATACGTCTTGGTAAAGCTATGAGTTCATTCAAAATCGTGGTGAGCTTTTCGAAATGTGGGGAATCATGGGCCCAAGATGGACACCGTATGCGAAAGTTATACCAATTTCTTCGAAGGTCGACAAACCAAGCATTCCATGTACGCAAGCGCCTATTCTTCCACATGAATTCAAACTGCCAAAATCTATCATAAGTCTCTGTGAAGCTATTTATTCATTTAGAATCACCGTTAGCTTTTCAAAATGGCATTATGGGCCCAAAACGAACACCGTATGTGAAAGTTACGCCAATTTCTACGAACATCGACAATATAAGCGTTCCATGTATGCAAGCGCCAGTTCTTCCACATGGATTCAAATTGCCAAAATTCGTCATACGTCATGGCAAAGCTGTTTGTTCATTCAGAATCATCCTAACCCTTCCGAAATGGGGTTTTGTGTCCAAAATGGATACCCTATTAAAAGTTATGCCAATTTCTTCGAACATCCACAATTTAAGCGTTACATGTACGCAAGCGCCTGTTCTTCCACACAAATTCAAAGTGCCAAAATCCATCATACGTCACGGCGAAGCTACGAGTTCATTCAAAATTGCCGCGAGCTTTTTGAAATGTGGTGAGTTATGGGCCCAAAATGGACATCGTATGAGAAAGTTATGCCAATTTCTTCGAATATCGACAATCCAAGCGCTCTGTGTACACAGGCGCTTGCTATTCCACATGAATTTAAACTGCCAAAATCCATCGTACGTCACAGTGAAGTCACGAGTTCATTCAGAATCATTGTGAGCTTTCTGAAGTGTGGAAAGTTAGTTGCCCAAAATGGACACCGTATGAGAAAGTTATGGAAATTTCTTTGAACATCGACAATCTAAGTGTTCCGTGTACGCAAGCGCCTGTACTTCCACACAAATTCAAACTGCTAAAATCCATTATACGTCTTGGTAAAGCTGCGTGTTTATTCAGTATCGTCGTGAGCTTTTCGAAATGTGGGGAGTTATGGGCCCAAGACGGACACCATATGCGAAAGTTATACCAACTTCTTCGAACGTCGACAATCCAAGCATTCCATGTACGTAAGCGCCTATTCTTCCACACAAATTTAGACGGCCAAAATCTATTTGTTCATTTGGAATCATCGTTAGCTTCTCGAAATGGGGGTTTGGGTCCCAAACGAACACCGTATGCGAAAGTTATGCCAATTTCTTCGAACGCCGACAATCCAGGCATTCTATGTACGCAAGCACCTATCCTTCCATATGAATTCGAACTGCCAAAATCCATCATACGTCTTGGTGAAGCTAGGAGTTCATTCAGAATCGTCGTGAGCTTTTTGAAATGTGGGGAGTTATGGGCCCAAAACGGACATCGTATGCAAAAGTGTTCCATGTAGGCAAGCGCCTGTCCTTCCACAAGAATTCAAACTGGTAAAATCTATCTTATGTCACGATGAAGCTAATCATTCATTTAGAATCATCATTAGCTTTCTAAAATGGCGTTATGGGAACAAAAATGTACGCCGTATCCTAAAGTTATGTCAATTTCTTTGACAATCCAAGTGTTCCACGTACGCAAGCGCCTGTTCTTCCACACGAATTCAAAGTGCCAAAATCCATCATACGTCACGAGAAAGCTACAAGTTCATTCAAAATTATCACTAACGTTCCAAAATGTAGAGAGTTATTGTAGTAACCCAAAATTTCATAGAATAAAATTTGTTTTATGCATGCTAAATTTTAATATTTTAGGGACTAAAATATATACAAAGTAAAAATTAAATTTTATTCGGGTTAAAATGTAGATGTTGACGGAGCGACAATAAGTATATGAAAATTGGTCTCGTTGGAAAGCTCGTATTTAATCATGCATGTTAGGCTCGAGAAAAAGTGGATTTAGATTAATGGAGCTTAAATTATTGAGATCGAAAGATTTAGACTTAAAATATTGTTATGATTATTTTTATTATTATTTTATTTGAGTATGCATTGTGTTGGAAGATTCACGTGGAAGAATTTGGTACGATTTAATTGGTTAACTAATAATTAAAAAAAATATTGAAGAGAGAGATATAAAAAGATATGGCAACCACGTGAGAGAGAGAAGCAGCTTTATTAATATTTCCCTTTTCAATTCGTTTGAGAAGACGCCACGTGTGGAAGTTGCCCCTGAGTGGTTGGTTATTGATAAGACTTAGTCTCCCATTTTGTTTCAAATACAGTTCTCTCCACTTTATCCAATCATCCACTATCTCCCTATATCTCTCACACGTTATCCCATAGAAGTTACTGCATATGTATATGGAATGCACCACACGAAATAGACACACAAAAATATAAGTGCATTGCTTACAGTGATAGAAGAGGTAGAAAAAGAAAAGAAAAGAAAAGAAGGGAACGTGATTTTGTTTTAACTTCCAAAATTAAAGCAGTTTAATAAGGTAGGATATGAGGTGCAGTATTTTTTTTAATGTCCCGTTTAATTATTATTTTTTTTACATGTTGATGAATTTTATACTTATGAAAGTAAAGTTATGTTATCAATGTATGATTGAATGATATGGCCACTCCGGTACAATGAAATGAAATGAAATGTTATGATGTGAGCTCTTACCGGATTTTAAAGTTATGCGACGGTATGATATTCTGACACATGTCTTAAAATTATTATTCGGGATTGCACCATTGAAATATGATATCCTACTGAGTATTCCCATGTACTCACCCTTTTCCTACACCTTACAGGTTAGATCGGGTCGTGTCGGAGCGTGATGGTTCGATGGTGTGGTTGTGCCTGCTTTTGCTGGTGAAAATCTTGATTTCAACGAGTAATTTTATTTCTTGTCATAGTCATTTGCTTTTGCTGATGAAAATCTTGATTTCAACGAGTAATTTTATTTCTTGTCATAGTCATTTATTTTTAAAAACTGATTTATCGTTTGTGATTATTTGTTACATGAATATTTTTAAATTATGCTTCTATTTAAAGTCTGAATTAAAATTGTTGGATTTCCTTAGCGTGTTATTTTGCTTTGATCTCCGTGCTTGCATGAAGAAAAATTAGGAATCTCGACTTCTTTAAAATATTTTATTCATTATTTTCGTGTCTAATTTAAGAGTAAGGGTCATTTCACTTTAAATGAAATTCGAATTAAATATTACTTTTTCTGCCAATCTCAGTGTTCAAGAATTTTCTTCACTGTCAATTTATGGACTGGTGGTCATATCCAAATAAATTATATCCTGTAGCCTTGTGGTGTAAAGTGTTGAATTTCTTAAATAAATGATTCAGCTTTTGTACTATTCTCTTAATTGGGCAGTGTCCCACACCACACTAATGAAAGACAAAAGCATATCTTTGACTGGGAATTTTGATTATCCTATGTGTATATGGGATCC